>NC_057798.1:627762325-627770451 GCF_018294505.1 Triticum aestivum
CGTCTTCCGCGCCGCCGCCGCCGTCTCGCCGAGCCCCGCCGCCCCTCGCCGAGCCCCGCCGGAGCCACCCGCCCTGCCGGACAACCTCGCCGGAGGTAGCCACTCCGCCGCCGGTTTTTTTTTGAATAAAACCCCGTCGGTTTTTTGAGAAAAAACCTTGGGTCATTTTTTTATAGATCGGTTTTATTCTTCGGTTTAGTTATTTAGCGAGCATTCGCTCGTTCGTTCGCTTTAACGAACGTGTTCATCGTTTAGTTTCTGCTAATGAACGTTCGTTCTTTTAGCCGTTTGTCATTTTTCTTTTATCGGATTTATTCCACGATTATTCTGATCGCGATTTCTGATCCGATGTTTGAACCTGTTTATCTTTTCGCTCGTTTATCGGAATCAGGCGATTCAAGCGCCTGGAGTTTCATCTCGAAACCTTCTTTCCGAATAATCAACTCAAACAAGTTTTTATCTCTGTAAAATTTGACCCTAGTTCAGATTAGTTAACGGATCTTGTTTCTTTTGCCGTTGGAGATTCGTTGCTCCGTTTGATTTGATTCTTTTTGCAAACCGGAGTTCTTAAGTTGAACTCTCTAGTCAAACTCTTTTATTTGAAGTTCTACTTGTGCATCTTTGATTGTTGATTATGTATGTTATTGTTTGTTTGCGATAGAATTCCCGGAGTGCGAAGCGTGTTACTACGAGTCTCTAGGGTTCACGGATCGTCAGCAAGGCAAGTAACATATTGATCATACTCTTTTCATACCCAGTTTTTATGCATTAGTTTCAATCCTCAAACATTGCATGACTAGGATGCCTTTAATATGTGGGTTTTGGGAAGTAGTTGCTGAGGTAGAACCTATTGCCCTGTTTATTATCAAACCCTTGGGAGTTACTTCTACGCATTGCTTATTTTGCCATGCTATGCTCGTAGACGTGGGTTGGGTTTGAGTGATTTCCATGACAGATGTGAGATGGTTAAATTAATGGTTTACTTAAGGTGGCAACTTTAATACACATCTGGGTGGATTGAGGCACCTGGGGTATCCAGTGATTGCCTGTTTTATTTTTGGAAATCCCGGGGTTACCGTGTGATTCTCCTATGGACCGCCACCCAGGCTCAAAGGGAACTGAGTCTATTCATGCTAGAAACTTCCGTGTGCAGCCGCAAGCTATTATGGGCTCTAGCATAGTTGAGTAAGTTACATGAAGCTCTTGAAGAGGTGGATCAGCAGGTAGTGGGTTTGTAGGTTTGGTATGGTTTGCTCGGAGTAGAGAGTTAATGTTTCTGAAAGACTGTGTCTTGGTCATTCGTTTCTCAAACATCATGTAGTGCGAGGAATCAGCGGAGGTGATCAAGTCTTGCGGGGAAAAGTGCGCAAACCTCTGCAGAGTGTACAATCTAATCATGGTTAGCCGTGTCCCCGGTTATGGACAATTCTGAGTATCTAGTATTTGAGTATTCGCATGTATCTCAACACTTCTAATTAATCTTGCTGGGTTGGTAACTATTTTAATTGGGATCATTGAGTTGGGGTTACCTTCTCAAATGATGTTTCAACCACCATGATAGTTAAATTAAAATTTATTCCTTTGAAGTAGGGAAAAATTGGCTTTTCGCAAAACTATAACCATAGAGCTTTCCACCAGCCAAATATGCATGTAGTGGTAGTATTATTCTGTTATTGCTCTTTTGTGTTACATTGCCAGCATATTCCATGTGCTGACCCGTTCTCGGGCTGCAACGTATTATGTTGCAGACTTTTCAGACGAGGAGTAAGGTTCGTAGGTCGTTGCCGTGCAGCTCAGCTATGCCGTTGGAGTTGATGGACTCACTTTATCTTCCAAGCCTTCCGCTGTTATCGCACTAGATGGCCTTAAGCCATATTATTGTAATAAGTTCTCTTTTGAGACATTCGATATAATAAGTGTGTGAATGCTACTCTGTTATAAATCCTTCGAGTACTGTGTGTGTCAGCATTACCGATCCAGGGATGACACGGAAGCACAGAGACTTGACCATCTGAGGTCGGGTCGCTACAAGATGGTATCAGAGCACACGCTGAGTGTAGGACACGACCACTAAGATAAACCATAGGTCACTCTTCTCTTCTCATTTCTGACTCCTCTTCTTTTTCCACTCTTTAGGATGAAGGATATGAAGAACAAGTTTGCACAACCAGATGAAGACTCACCTTTTGGACGCCAGTTGAAGGAAGTCACTAGGTACCTGAATATTGGAATACCAAGTTTCACCGGGACGTACAACGCCACTCTACCAGAAGAAGAGCGTTGGATGATTCAAGTACGAGTACCAGGAAGAACGTTCTCGCCAAATTCTAAACCCATAGAGTTTTCTTTTGAAGCACCCACTTGGAGCCTTGGCAAGAGTATGGCAGCTCATATTACCATGGGACACATTGGAGAAATCTACAACAAGGACCTTGAGGACACCACCTATCAAATATGTGGGCGCCAAGATGAACAATGGGAGATTATCAGCACTAGGAAGGATAGATTTGTCGCAGCCTTTATCCAGGAGCAAAACCAGCACATTCGACGACAGGAGAACCAGATGTGCGCAGACATGATCGAGTTGAAGAAGGCGAAAACTAGGATCATCGATCTGGAGGAAGAACTTAAGTTCACACGCGATGGATATGAGGAGGAAATAAAGACCCTATTGGAGAAGAATGACGACCTAGTCGAGAAGATCGGAATTTTCATGGGAGGACCAGTTCCGAGAGAAGATGATGGAGACCCCATTTGCCCGGACAACTACATCATCATCGACAACACCGATTCAGATTCAAGTGATGATGACTACGAAGATGAAGCTGGAGCAGACATCATGGAGTCTTCCACCGATCAAAATTTCTAGATGACCACCATACAATAATAGTATTCCCCCATGTAACTACTAGTAGTGAGCACTTTTGCAATAGTCATAGACCGTTTTGTATGCCCTTGCTTGATTGATTGAATGAATGCTTGTGTTTGCCTCATATACATATGGGTAGTGTTTCTCCCCTAGATCTTTTTCTATTCTAATCTCTTCCATCTAAACCCATCAGATGCCTCCGAGAAGAGACCCCGATTTTGTTTTTCCACCAGAGATCACACAGTTGATCCAGCAGCAGAATGCCTTGATGCAATTGCTAGTTCAGAACCAGGGCAATGCCAATAACAACAATGCCAACAACAACCCGCCGCCAGTGGATAACCTCGCCCGTTTCTTAAGGTTACAGCCGCCGGTGTTCTCCAGTAGCATCGAGCCAATAGTTGCAGATGATTGGCTACATCGTATTGGAAGGGAGTTAACCACCACAGGATGCACAGATGCTGAGAAGGTGCGTTTTGCCGCACACCAACTAGATGGACCTGCAGCAGCATGGTGGGAGAATTTCACAGCCACCTATCCTATCGACACTGTCACATGGGCTCAGTTTCAGCAGGCTTTTCGTACTGCCCATGTCTCGACTGGAGCTATGCAGATGAAGAAACGTGAGTTTCGCAATCTACGCCAGGGGAACCGTACTATTGGCCAGTACGTGGATGAGTTTAGCAAGTTATCACGTTATGCCCCTAATGATGTGGCCATAGACGCCGCGAAGCAGGAGAAGTTTATGGAAGGGCTGAATGATGAGATGAGTATGTAGTTGATGGTAGCAAGCTTCAACAACTACCAGGAGTTGGTAGATAAGGCCCTAATGATTGAAGGAAAGCAGCAGCAGATTGAGAATCGTAAGAGGAAGTATGGACAAGGGAAATACAACTCAGGAGCTCACGAGAAGCCTCGTTTAACCCCGAACTCGAGAGGACTTGTTCATAACCATGGAGGTCATAACTATGCTGGAGGAGGATTGCATAACCATAATGGTGCGAAGAACGGGAATGGGAATGGAGCCAACAATAATCAGAATCGCTCTAACCCATCTACACCCGCAAAGAGGGACTTAAGTCAAGTTGTTTGCTACAAGTGCGGGAAGACCGGGCACTATGCCAATGACTGCTCTGAAGGAAAGAATGGAAACGGAAATGGGAGCGCTGGGAAGAAGCTCAATCCATTCAACAAAGGACAAGTGAACCACGTTAACGTGGAGGAAGTTGAAGAGCAGCCGGACGCGGTAATAGGTAAGTTTTTGCTTCAGTCATTTACCGCAATTGTTCTTTTCGATACTGGTGCATCGCATTCATACATATCAAGGGGATTTGTGGAAAAGTTCAAGTTACCAACCCAAACCCTTAGGACACCCCTTTTAGTGATCTCGCCTGGAGCAGAGTACATGGCTAGCAGTTGGTGCACCCAGATACCCCTAATCATTGGCACACATGTATTTCCGTCTGACCTAATTATCTTGGAGTCGCAAGGGTTGGATGTGATATTAGGAATGGACTGGATGTCGGAGTATGGAGGATGTATTGACTGTGCTAGTAAGTCAATTTACCTTACCACCCCGGAGGGAAAAAGGATTAAATATGTATCTAGGCATGTGCCTAGGAGGAGCCAAGTAAACGCCCTCACGGGAGTTGTACAGGAGGAAGTACTTGTAGTAAAGGATTTTCCGGATGTTTTCCCCGAAGAGTTACCAGGTATGCCACCGGATAGAGACATCGAGTTTTTGATAGAGCTATTGCCAGGTACAGGGCCGATAGCCAAGAGACCCTATTGGATGCCAGCAAATGACCTGGAGGAAATTAAGAAGCAGATCAAAGAGTTGCTGGAGAAAGGTTACATTCGTAGAAGTTCATCACCTTGGGGAGCCCCGGTACTTTTGGTGGACAAGAAGGATAAATCCCCGAGGATGGTCGTTGATTACCGAGCTCTGAATGAAGTAACGATAAAGAACAAGTATCCCTTACCGATGATTAATGATCTATTTGATCAGTTACAAGGAGCTAAGGTGTATTCAAAGATTGATCTACGATCAGGATACCATCAGTTGAAGATCCGAGAGAAGGATATACCAAAGACAGTGTTTACCACGCGGTATGGATTATATGAGTACACGGTCATGTCATTTGTACTGACTAACGCCCCTGCCGATTTCATGAGTATGATGAACAAGGTGTTCATGGAGTATTTGGACAAGTTTGTTGTGGTATCTATTGATGATATTATGATATACTCGAAGAACAAAGAGGGGCACGTGGAACACTTGCGTTTGGTTCTCGAGAAACTCAGGGAACACCAGTTATACGCCAAATTCAGCAAGTGTGAGTTTTGGTTGAAAGAAGTTGGATTTCTTGGGCATGTTATATCAGGAGAGGGTATAGCAGTGGATCCCAGTAAGGTTCAGTCGGTCACTGAATGGTTGGCACCCACTTCAGTTGGCGAGATCCGCAGTTTCCTTGGACTCGCAGGATATTATCGGAGATTCATTGAGAATTTTTCCAAGATTGCTAAACCAATGACTGAATTGTTAAAGAAGGATCCTAAGTTCAAATGGACGGAGGATTGCGAGATAAGTTTTCAAGAGCTGAAGGAATGATTGACTACAGCCCCAGTGCTGACCTTGCCAAATATACGTAAGGAGTTTCAAGTGTATTGTGACGCCTCTCGCTTGGGACTTGGATGTGTGCTTATGCAGGAAGGAAAAGTTGTTTCGTATGCCTCACGATAACTGAAGCCACACGAGTTGAACTATGCCACACATGATCTGGAGTTAGCAGCCGTAGTGCATGCGCTGAAGACCTGGAGACATTATCTTATTGGAAACCGTTGTGATGTGTACACGGATCATAAGAGCTTGAAGTACATTTTCACCCAGAAGGAGTTGAACCTCAGACAAAGGAGATGGTTGGAACTTATAAAGGATTACGATATGAAGCTACACTATCATCCAGGAAAAGCCAACATCGTAGCAGACGCTTTGAGCCGGAAAAGTTATGCTAATGTTCTTGTGAGCAAAGGAATGCCAAAAGAGTTAGCCGCGGAGATCATGGAACTTCGGTTGGAGATTGTTCCAAAAGGCTTTCTTGCAGCAATGGAGGTTCAGTCGACATTGTTGGACAAGATTCGAGAAGCTCAGAAGGAGGACAAAGAGATTGTTGAGATAAGAGAGAGGATGGGCGAAGGTAAAGCCAAAGGTTTTCGCGAGGATGAGCACGATACCTTGTGGTTTGAGGACCGGATTTATGTGCCCAACAATTCGGAGATCAGGAAGTTGATACTTCAGGAGGCCCATGACTCACCATACTCGATTCATCCCGGAAACACCAAGATGTATTTGGACTTGAAGGAACGTTTCTGGTGGACTGGTATGAAGAAGGATATTGCCGAGTATGTAGCCGTATGTGATGTATGTCAGAGAGTGAAGGCAGAGCATCAGAAACCAGCAGGATTGTTACAGCCTATGCCAATACCCGAATGGAAGTGGGACAAACTTGGTATGGACTTTATTACCGGATTACCTAGAACCAAGGCAGGCTATGATTCTATATGGGTAGTTGTGGATCGATTAACTAAAGTAGCTCACTTCATCCCGGTGAAAACAACGTATACAAGTGCAAAGTTGGCCAAGATATATATGACCAGGATCGTATGTTTACATGGAGTTCCGAGGAGCATTGTATCAGATAGAGGAACCCAGTTTACTTCAAAGTTTTGGCATCAGTTACACCAGACTTTGGGTACCCGATTTGAATTCAGTACCGCTTTTCACCCTCAAACAGATGGACAGACAAAAAGAGTCAATCAGATTCTGGAGGACATGCTAAGAGCATGTGCGCTAGATTATGGATCTAGTTGGGATGACAATTTACCATACGCGGAGTTCTCTTATAACAACAGCTACCAGGCCAGTTTGAAGATGGCACCGTTTGAAGCTCTGTATGGACGCATATGTAGAACACCATTGATGTGGGATGAGGTAGGAGACTGTCAATTGTTTGGACCAGATTTGATCAAGGAATCAGAAGAGAAGGTTAAACTGATCAGAGACAGACTAAAGATCGCTCAGTCCAGATAGAAGAGTTATGCAGATTCAAAACGCAAGGAAGTAACCTATGAAATTGGAGACAGAGCTTATTTACGAGTATCACCTTTGAGGGGAGTAAAACGTTTTGGAGTTAAGGGAAAGTTAGCCCTGAGATTTGTAGGACCGTATCGTATTTTGGGACGGATGGAAGAAGTTGCCTACAAGCTGGAGTTACCTGAAGGGTTGTCAGGAGTTCACGATGTGTTTCACGTATCACAGCTGAAGAAGTTTCATGCTGAGGTGGCCGATATACCATTGAATGATACAGTACCTTTGGAGGCGATTCAGCTGGATAATAATCTGACCTATGAGGAGAAGCCAGTAAAGATTCTTGAGTTTGATAGTCCAGTCACTCGCAACAAGGTGATCAAGTTTTGCAAAGTTTAGTGGAGTCATCATACTGAGGAGGAAGCCACCTGGGAGCGAGAGGAGGATATTCGCAAGGACCACCCGCACCTATTTTCTAGCCAACCCGAATCTCGAGGGTGAGATTCATCTTAAGGGGGGTAGGTTTGTAACATCCCAAATTTCCAATTTGGTATGTTCTACATAGGTCATCCATGCATATCATATTTTATTGCTTTTTCGTTTGCAATCCTCGAAATCCTAAGCAACTCAAGGACCTTCGGAGAGAGTTGGGGATTTTCCAATTTTCATATTTGAAATTTTTATCAAATAGTGAAGACGAGGATTTTGATTTTAATTATTTCTCTTCGGAAAATATTTCATTTTAAAATAATAAATTAGGGGAGATAATATGACTTCTCCAAAACAATTGAAATATCGGAGGAAAATGTTAAAATCATTATTTGGATTTTATTTGAGTTTATTCGGAATTTTATTTGCCCTAGAAAAATTTGCATGTTTTAAAAATTGCATTTTAGGGGCCAAGAAAAGTTCATCTTGTTCTAAATATTTTATTTAGACGGAGAAAACTTGTTTTGGAATTTTTAGATTTTTATTTATATTTTTTCTAGGATTTTTCTATTCGGCGGAATGTTTTTTTTAAAACAAAATTACCCCGCGCCCGATTGGGCCAAGGGCCCAGCCAGGCCGGCCCGCCTCGCCGCCGCCTCCCCGCGCGCGCCGTCGTGCGCCGCACGGACGCCGAGGGGAGTCCGAGCCGGAATCCTCCCCGGGTGCCCCCTTCCCCAAGCC
>NC_057798.1:628071100-628219085 GCF_018294505.1 Triticum aestivum
GACTGACTCATGGCAAGGCACACTTCCGGTGCGGTACACAACATCGCATACTATAGAGCCTACATCTGAAGCATAGGGGATGACCTTCATCCTTTCTCTCTCTTCTGCCGTGGTCGAGTTTTAACTCTTAACTTCATACTTTACAACTCAGGCAAGAACTCCTTCTTTGACTGATCCATCTTGAACACCTTCAAGATCATGTCAAGGTATGTGCTCATTTGAAAGTACCATTAAGCGGTTTTTGACCTATCCTCATAAATCTTGATGCTCAATGTTCAACTAGCTTAATCCAGGTTTTCTATTGAAAAACACCTTTCAAATAACCCTATATGCTTTCCAGAAATTTTACATCATTTCTGATCAACAATATGTCAACAACATATACTCATCATAAATTCTATAGTGCTCCCACTCACTTCTTTGGAAATACAAGTTTCTCATGAACTTTGTATAAACCCAAAATCTTTGATCATCTCATCAAAGCGCACATTCCAACTCCGAGATGCTTACTCCAGTCCATAGAAGGATTGCTGGAGCCAGCATACCTTTTAGCATCCCTAGGATCGACAAAACTTTTTTGATTGTATCACATACAACCTTTCCTTACGAAAACTGGTAAGGAAACTCGTCTTGACATCCATCTGCCAGATTTCATAAATGCAGCTAATGCTAACATGATTCCGATGGACTTAAGCATCGCTATGGATGAGAAAATCTCATCATAGTCAACTCCTTGAACTTGTGAAAAACTCTTCACCACAAGTAGAGCTTCATAGACGGTGACATTACCGTCCACGTCCGTCTTCTTCTTAAAGATCCATTTATCTCAATGGCTTGCCGATCATCGGGCAAGTCCACCAAAGTCCATGCTTTGTTTTGATACATGGATCCTATCTCGGATTTCATGGCTTCTAACCATTTGTCGGAATTTGGGCCCACCGTCGCTTCTCCATAGCTCGTAGGTTCATTGTTGTCAAGCAACATGACCTTCAAGACAGGATTACTGTACCACTCTGAAGTAGTACGTATCCTTGTCACCCTACGAGGTACGGTAGTGACTTGATCCAAAAACTTCATGATCACTATCATAAGCTTCTACTTCAATTGGTGTAGGCGCCACAGGAACAACTTCCTGTGCCCTGCTACACACTTGTTGAAGTGACGGTTCAATAACCTCATCAAGTCTCCACCATCCTCCCACTCAATTTTCGAGACAAACCTTTCCTCGAGAAAGGACCCGATTCAAGAAACAATCCCTATTGCTTTCGGATCTGAATTAGGAGGTATACCCAACTGTTTTGGGTGTCCTATGAAGATGCATTTTATCTGCTTTGGGTTCGAGCTTATCAACCTGAAACTTTTTCACATAAGCGTCGCAGCCCCAAACTTTTAAGAAACGACAACTTAGGTTTCCCCAAACCATAGTTCGAACGGTGTCGTCTCGATGGAATTACGTGGTGCCCTATTTTAAAGTGAATGCGGTTGTCTCTAATGCTTAACCAATGAACGATAGTGCTAATCATGGTACGCACCATATCCAATAGGGTGCAACTATGATGTTCGGACACACCATCACACTATGGTGTTCCAGGCGGTATTAATTGTGAAACAATTTCCACAATGTCTTAATTGCGTGCCAAAGCTCGTA
This sequence comes from Triticum aestivum, assembly GCF_018294505.1. NCBI lineage: Eukaryota > Viridiplantae > Streptophyta > Magnoliopsida > Poales > Poaceae > Triticum > Triticum aestivum. The sequence continues at coordinate 628,072,749 of NC_057798.1, forward strand.
ACTCAGATACTCATCCCTATGATCATATCATAGACATTTTATCCTCTTGTCATGAAGATCTTAAACTTCACTCTGAAATTACTTGAACCATTCAGTAATTCAGACTTGTGTTTCATCAAGTAAATATACTCAACATCTACTCGAATCATGTGTGAAGTAAGAACATAACGATATTCACTGCATGCCTCAGCACTCATTGGACTGCACACATCAAAATGTGTTACTTCCAACAAGTTGCTATCTTGTTCCATCTTACTGAAAACGAGGCTTTTCAGTCATCTTGCGCATGTGGTATGATTTGCATATCTCAAGTGATTCAAAATCAAGTGAGTCCAAAATGGTCCATTTGCATGGAGTTTCTTCATGCATATACACCAATAGACATGGTTCACATGTCTCAAACTTTTCAAAAATCAGTGAGTCCAAAGATCCATCAACATGGAGCTTCTTCATGCGTTTTATACCAATATGACTTACATGACAGTGCCACAAGTAAGTGGTACTATCATTACTATCTTATATCTTTTGGCATGAAAATGTGTATCACTACGATCGAGATTCAATAAACCATTCCTTTAGGTGCAAGACCATACAAGGTATTATTCAAATAAATAGAGTAACCATTATTCTCCTTAAATGAATAACCGTTTTGCGATAGACATAATCCAATCATGTCTATGCTCAACGCAAACACCAAATGACAATTATTCAGGTTTAATACTAATCTTGATGGTAGAGGGAGCGTGCGATGTTTGATCACATCAAACTTGGAAACACTTCCAACACATATCGTCAGCTCACCTTTAGCTAGTCTCCGTTTATTCCGTAGCTCTTTTATTTCGAGTTACTAACACTTAGCAACTGAACCGGTATCTTAATACCCTGGTGCTACCAGGAGTACTAGTAAAGTACACATTAACATAATGTATATCCAATATATTTCTATCGACTTTGCCAGCCTTCTCATTTACCAAGTATCTAGAGTAATTCTGCTCCAGTGGTTGTTCCCCTTATTACAGAAGCACTTAGTCTCGGGTTTGGGTTCAACCTTGGGTTTCTTCACTAGCGCGGCAGCTGATTTGCCGTTTCATGAAGTATCCCTTCTTGCCCTTGCCCTTTCTTGAAACTAGTGGTTTCACCAACCATCAACAATTGATGCTCCTTCTTGATTTCTACTTTCGCGGTGTCAAACATTGTGAATACCTCAAGGATCATCATATCTATCCCTGATATGTTATAGTTCATCACGAAGCTCTAGTAGCTTGGTGGCCATGACTTTGGAGATAACATCACTATCTCATCTGGAAGATCAACTCCCACTTGATTAAAGTGATTGTTGCACTCAAACAATCTGAGCACAAGCTCAACAATTGAGCTTTTCTCCCTTAGTTTGCCGGCTAAGAAAATTGTCGGAGGTCTTATACCTCTTGACGTGGGCACGAGCCTGAAATCCCAATTTCAGCCCTCAAAACATCTCATATGTTCCGCGATGTTTCGAAAACGTCTTTGATGCCTCAACTCTAAACCGTTTAACTGAACTATCACGTAGTTATCAAAACGTGTATGTCCGATGTTCGCAACATCCACAGACGACGTTTGGGGTTCTGCACACTGAGCGGTGCATTAAGGACATAAGCTTTCTACTGATCGCATAATCCTACTATCAACTTTCAACTATTTTTTTCTCTAGGAACATATCTAAACAGTGGAACTAAAGCACGAGCTTATGACATAATTTGCAAAGATATTTTGACTATTTTCAGGATAATTAAGTTCATCTTATGAAATCCCACTCAGATAGACATCCCTCTAGTCATCTAAGTGATTACATGATCCGAGTCAACTAGGCCGTGTCCGATCATCACGTGAGACGGACTAGTCATCATCGGTGAAAATCTTCATGTTGATCGTATCCTCCATACGACTCATGCTCGACCTTTCGGTCTCTTGTGTTCCGAGGCCATGTCTGTACATGCTAGGCCCGTCAAGTTAACCTAAGTGTTTCACGTGTGTAAATCTGGCTTACACCCGTTGTATGTGAACGTAAGAATCTATCACACCCGATCATCACGTGGTGCTTCGAAACGACGAACTTTCGCAACGGTGCACAGTTAGGGGGAACACTTTCTTGAAATTTTAATGAGGGATCATCTTATTTACTACCGTCGTTCTAAGAAAATAAGATGCATAAACATGATAAACATCACATGCAATCAAATAGTGACATGATATGGCCAATATCATATTGCTCCTTTTGATCTCCATCTTTGGGGCTCCATGATCATCATCGTCACCGGCATGACACCATGATCTCCATCATCATGATCTCCATCATCGTGTCTTCATGAAGTTGTCTTGCCAACTATTACTTCTACTACTATGGCTACCGGTTAGCAATAAAGTAAAGTAATTACATGGCGTTGTTCAATGACACGCAGGTCATACAATAAATAAAGACAACTCCTATGGCTCCTGCTGGTTGTCATACTCATCGACATGCAAGTCGTGATTCCTATTACAAGAACATGATCAATCTCATACATCACATATCATTCATCACATTCTTCTTGTCCATATCACATCACATAGCATACCCTACAAAAACAAGTTAGACGTCCTCTAATTGTTGTTTGCATGTTTTACGTGGCTGCTATGGGTTTCTAGCAAGAACATTTCTTACCTACGCAAAAACCACAACGTGATATGTCAATTGCTATTTAACCTTCATAAGGACCCTTTTCATCGAAACCGTTCCGAATAAAGTGGGAGAGACTGGCACCCGCTAGCCACCTTATGCACCAAGTGCATGTCAGTCGGTGGAACCTGTCTCACGTAAGTGTACGTGTAAGGTCGGTCCGGGCCGCTTCATCCCACAATACCGTCGAAACAAGATTGGACTAGTAACGGTAAGCATATTGAACAAAATTAACGCCCACAACTACTTTGTGTTCTACTCGTGCAAAGAATCTACACAATAGACCTAGCTCATGATGCCACTGTTGGGGAACGTAGCAGAAATTCAAAATTTTCCTACGTGTCACCAAGATCTATCTATGGAGAAACCAGCAACGAGGGGAAGGAGAGTGCATCTACATACCATTGTAGATCGCTAAGCAGAAGCGTTCAAGAGAACGGGGTTGAAGGAGTCGTACTCGTCGTGATCCAAATCACTGGAGATCCTAGTGTCGAACGGACGGCACCTCCGCGTTCAACACACGTACAGCCCAGTGACGTCTCCCACGCCTTGATCCAGCAAGGAGAGAGGGAGAGGTTGAGGAAGACTCCGTCCAGCAGCAGCACAACGGCGTGGTGGTGATGGAGGAGCGTGGCAATCCTGCAGGGCTTCGCCAAGCACCGCGGGAGAGGAGGAGTAAGAGAGGTAGGGCTGCGCCAATAGAGGAAGAAACTCATGTGTTGGGCAGCCCCCACAACTCAACTATTTATAGGGGGAGGGGAGGGGGCTGCGCCCCCTCTAGGGTTCCCTCCCCAGGGGTGGCGGCAGCCCCAGATGCCATCTGGTTGGCGGCCAGAGGGGGAGAAAGGGGAGGCGCGCCTGGGGTGGGTCTTAGGGCCCATCTGCCCTAGGGTTTGCCCCCTCCCACTCTCCCCTGCGCCTTGGGCCCCTTGTGGGGGGCGCACCAGCCCACCTGGGGCTGGTTCCCTCCCACACTTGGCCCATGCAGTCCTCCGGGGTTGGTGGCCCCACTTGGTGGACCCCCGGGACCCTCCCGGTGGTCCCGGTACGTTACTGGAAAAACCCAAAACTTTTCCGGTGACCAAAACAGGACTTCCCATATATAAATCTTTACCTCCGGACCATTCCGGAACTCCTTGTGATGTCCAGGATCTCATCCGAGACTCCGAACAACATTCGGTAACCACATACAAACTTCCGTTATAACCCTAGCGTCATCGAACCTTAAGTGTGTAGACCCTACGGGTTCGGGGATCATGCAGACATGACCGAGACGTTCTCCGATCAATAACCAACAGCGGGATCTGGATACCCATGTTGGCTCCCACATGTTCCACGATGATCTCATCGGATGAACCACGATGTCAAGGATTCAATCAATCCCGTATACAATTCCCTTTGTCTAGCGGTATTGTACTTGCCCGAGATTCGATCGTTGGTATACCGATACCTTGTTCAATCTCGTTACCGGCATGTCTCTTTACTCGTTCCGTAACACATCATCCCGTGATCAACCCCTTGGTCACATTGTGCACATTATGATGATGTCCTACCGAGTGGGCCCAGAGATACCTCTCCGTCACACAGAGTGACAAATCCAAGTCTCGATTCGTGCTAACCCAACAGACACTTTCGGAGAAACCTGTAGTGCACCTTTATAGCCACCAAGTAACGTTGTGACGGTTGGTACACCCAAAGCATGCCTACGGTATCCGGGAGTTGCACAATCTCATGGTCTAAGGAAATGATACTTGACATTAGAAAAGCTTTAGCATACGAACTACGATCTTTGTGCTAGGCTTAGGATTGGGTCTTGTCCATTACATCATTCTCCTAATGATGTGATCCTGTTATCAACGACATCCAATGTCCATGGCCAGGAAACTGTAACCATCTATGGATCAACGAGCTAGTCAACTTGAGGCTTACTAGGGACATGGTGTTGTCTATGTACCCACACATGTATCTGAGTTTCCTATCAATACAATTATAGCATGGATAATAAACGATTATCATGAACAAGGAAATATAATGATAACTAATTTATTATTGCCTCTAGGGCATATTTCCAACAGTATTTAGTGTTCTTGAACTCCTGAACTACCTCTGGGTGTTGCCAGGTTCCAAGGAGCTGAATCCTTCTCCCGTGCGCCTTGGGCCTCCTTTTATAGGAGAAAGGGGCTGCCACAATGGCACACAGGAGGTGGAAAGTGCTACAGCATTATGAGCTTATCATTGATATTATAGGACAAAGTGCATGAAATGCGAGGCTTAGGTGTCCCTTCACTTTATCAGGGACAGGGGTGAGGCCCGTCCCATCCGTCGCCGCCCCTCCTAGCTTTGACACGCGCCCTGGCCAGCGGTGCATGAAGTGCCATGTAGGCAGGCAGGCAGCTGAGGTGGCGCAGTGGTGGAGCTTCCACGAAGGGCTGCATGTTGCCACGCAGGTGCCTGCCCAGCTAGTTGGGTCTGCAGCTGCATGCGAACGGCAGCGGCGGAGACTTGCTGGCGCGAGCCTGGCAGTGGCCCTGCTGGCGCGCCTGGCGAGGGTCTTGCTAGGTGGCCTAGCAAGGGTCCTGCCACGGCACGCCATCGTCCCCGGCAAGGATCTTGCCGGGGGTCTCGTGGGCTTCCTTGGCAAGAACCTTGCCGAGGATTGTTGCCTTCCTGTCCTCATTTGATCTTGACTGTTCTTTGTCTTCATAAAGATCTGCATGCCACCACGAAGGTGCCTCCCGAGCTTTGTCCCAAATGTGTTTACAGCGTTGGTGGGCTCGAAGGCGGCTCTATCATCTGGTGTGGACGACCTGCCTCGGTAAGGGTCTTGCCGGGGCCACTGAGGCTGCCCTCGGCAAGGGCCCTTGCCGGGGCAACCTGCGTTGCCCGTGCGACCTTTGTGGCCTTGCTCCTTGATGCTGCTTTGTTTGTCTTGTGCCTTCGGCTTCTTTCTGGCTTCCCTCTCCTGCCCTGCTATGCGTGGCCATGGCGGGTGGCTCTGACTGCCCGTGCACAAGTAAAGGGGTCAAAAGCAGAGCCCCTACTTTTGTACACCGACAGGAGCCCCCGGGCCTGGGCCATACATAAGCGCAACACGTTGTTGGGCCAGGCCCAGAATGGTGCGCGGTCAGTCGGGGTGGATTTTTACCACAATAGTTGTTCCATCCGTTGTGCCTCCCCCCACGACCCGCGTCGGACGCGCGTCGTGGGTAAGCGTGCGTGACGTGGGGGGCATGCGTGGGATGGCGACCGCACACATGTGTCGCATCGCAGTTAATGGGAAAGGAGGTGGCCCGTGCCATCCCCATAAGAAGGAATAACCGCGGGCGCGCTACTCACTTTTCCCCTTCCCTGCGCCTTCCTCAATCTTGAAACCGCCGCCGCACATTCTTCCTCCTCGAGCCCCCTGCTTTCGTTCATCATCGACGTGCTTCCACCATCCCCCGCCTTCTGCAACCGCAATGGCGCCCAAATCCACCAAAGGAAAGGGGATAGCAAAAGATGCCGTCGCGGCGGAGCCGTCGGAGAGCAAGCTGGTGGCGTGGCGGGCGCAGTTCGCCCTCTTTCCCTTGACGGTTGACGTGCCCATGCTCTGGGAGTACTACAAGCTTCTGTTGGGCGTGAAGACGGGGGAGAGACGATGGGGCATCCAGCCATGCGCGTCGTCCCTGCCAGTGCTGGGCCCGCCCCAAACCGGTACCCTTTCTTCATCGACTACTTCTCTTGCGGGCTTTGTCCCCCTTTCTCTGATTTCTTCAAGGACACCATGTACACCTTCGGCTCCCGCCTTTTGGATTTTACCCCAAATGTCGTGGCGTGTATGGCCCTTTTCGCACACCTCTGCGAGGGCTTCGCTGGGGTTCTTCCCAGCACGGCACTCTTCCGCCACTACTTCTCCCCTCGGATCCAAAAGGGAGGCGCCATCACCGGCAGCGTCGCTTGGATCCCGAGGGCCAAGGGAGCATACCCGAACGGTGCCATGAAGGAGAGGTGGGAAGAGTGGCGGGGCCGGTGGTGCCGCGGAAAGGACTGGTGCAACATCAACGTTGACGATGAGAAGCTCACGATCGCCACCACCAGAATCCTCCGGCTTACCTGGGCCGGTCTCACCCTTGAGATGATCGGCGCGGACTTCATCCGCCACCGGATTGCTCCTCTACATGACAAGGGGAGGTCGGCCTGGATTTTCGTGAATGCTGCTGATATCATGAGGCTCCGCCCCGGCCTCGACCAGAATTTGACGATGCTGAGGCACGCCCATCTCTGCCAGCGGATTTTCCAACTCGAGGTGAATGAGGAAGGAGAGGTCGAGCGGTCCGGCAAGGTGGCAAGGGCTGCCGCAAAGGCCGGCAAGATAGACAAGGAGCCTGTCTTCAAGTTGCCGGCGGGAGTGGACCCGCCCAGCAACAACTCTCGCCGGTCAGAGATCATCGCCATGATGCCGCTCTTCAACGCGCATGGCCTCAACCTGAGCTGGGTTGAGCCTGACAAGCTCAAGGTGCAGGAGTTCTTCGACACCTTGCACGAGCGTACATTGCCGCTGAGCCGCGGCTTGTCCAGGATACTTCTCAGGAGGAGTTGGACTACATCGCCGCCAGGTTACGGGAGACAAGGCTCGCCGAGGAGTCGGCAAAGCTTACCTTGGAGGCCGGCAGCGCTGGCGGCATGGTGGACAGCACCGCGGTGGAAGCGGAGGAGGAGGACCTTGCCCGATGGGCGGTGGCCGCTGGGGAGGCCAGCGGTGCTAGCACCGGGGCCCCCCTTGTTGAGGACGTCGTTGACGGTGCTTCAAAGGAGGACGAAGGGGAGGAGATCGTGGCCTCCGATCCTCCGGCCACCGGGAGGGGGCGAGTTCTACGACGGGCTGCCTCCGGCGAGCCGGTCCATCCTGGTTGGGACGCGTAGTGGCGGCTAGCTCAGCGGACGTCGGTGCGCCAGACGAGGGCCGCAGTGACGAAGAAGGCGGCGGAGGCCAAGGCAACGAGGAGGAAGGCATCTGCTTCCTTGTTGTCCAGGCGTGCCCAGACGCCACCGCCCTCCCCGCCGCCGGCAGATGTTGGCGCGGGGATTGCCTTCGACTTCGGGCCCCTCAGCCCGGAGAGATACTCTGGGCCGCCCAGCCCGGAGAGAAAAAGAAAAGCAACGGAGGAGGAGGAAGAAGAAAAATGAAGAGTAAGCTTCTGCTTTCCTCCCTCATTTCTTACACTTCCCCTCACAGTGTTGCTCACTTGTCTTCATCTTCCAAGGATGTGGAGACGTTGGCCCAGCGGATGAAGAGGTCCAGGACTTTGGCGAGTGGACAGCCCCCGGCAGGCACCTCCGGCACGCCACTGGTGGTGTCGAGCAGCCCAGACAGCAGCCCCCAGCCCAGCCCCCAGAGTGAGTCCATCACCCACCCTCCATAAGTGTGCGTCATGCGTGATGCTTCAGTGCTAACCATGCCGTGGATGCAGGAGGGGAGTAGCACCGAGGGGAGCCACAAAGGGTTTCTCCTATCGTGTCACCTCGGTCAACCACACCGCCCCGAGGGGCGTCCCCGGCAAGGGCACCAAGCCCTGAGACCATGCACATGGAGGAGTTGGAGGACAACGCAGGCGCTGGTGGCTTTGCTTCAACGCTGGACCTTGGCGGAGAAGGGGCTTCTGCCTCTCGGCCTGGGGCGGGTAAGCCATTTGCTCTCCGTCTCCACATGCACCTTTTCTTGTTCTTTTTTTCGTGCTCTCATGTTGATTTTGTCTTGTTTCCTCCTTGGCATCCAGATTTCTCCTCGATGGATCCAGAGGATGTTGACACCATGATCAAGCACGTCGCTGAGGATGCCTCGGCGCAGGCTTAGAAAATTGTGGCCAAGGAGAACTCAATGGGTGCTACTGAAGACGACACCAAGGGGCCCACTGAAGAGCCCGGCATTGGCCTGCCGAAGAGGCCGACAAGGCTGCTGCCAAGGAGGCGGCGGTCGACAACCAGCCCTCCTCCTCTGCTGCCTCTGGCTCTGGCAGGTACCTGAAGGTGGGCAAGGACCTCTTCGTCCATCTCCCAGGTGCGTCAAGCTCCAGGGCCCCCATCGAGGGGGAGATGCTCGACGGCGAGGTGCTTGCCGCCGCCGGGCTCGACGTTGTCGACGAGCATAACATCGACGGTGATGGCTCCCAGGAGGAGTGGCTACTCTGAGCCATGGGTGCCAGCTTTCGGAAACTCCAGGCTCTCCATCGCGCTCGCCTAGACAAGGCCAAGTCCAAGGCGGCTCTGGCAGAGAAAGTGGAGGCGGACTTCGAAGGGCGCGTCGCTGAGGCGCAAGATTGGTGGCGCCAGGCTCAGGACGAGCTGAAGGCCGCTCGAAGCGGGCTAGCCAGGCGCGACGTGGAGCTCACCATGAAGCTGGCCGACATCGAGAAGGCCCAGGAGACGGCGAGGAGCCTGGCCGCCAGAGCCGAGGCGGCCCGGTCCCAGCGCGAAGCTGCACTGAACTCCCAAGAGGAGGACCTTGCCACATGCGAGGAGAAGCTTGCTGCCATGCTCCGCGGCAAGGATGAAGAAGTGGGCCTGCTTGTCACGCAGCGGACCCAGGAGCAGAGGCATCAGGAAGCACTCAATGCCCAGGCTCAGGTCTACGCCGGCAAGGTGAAGGAGTTGGAGGATCAAGCCTTGAAGCTGTCCCAGGAGAAGGACATGCTCAACGGCGCCCTGGTTGAGGTGTAAGGCGCGGTCATCAGCAAGACCGGAGAGCTCTCTGATGCCAACAACTCCATCAGAGACCTCCAGCTGAAGCTGGGGGATCTCGAGAAGATGCTGTCAGAGGCCAGGACCCGGGAGGAGATCCTGACCAAGGACCTGGCAACGGAGAAGCAGCTACGGATGAACGAGACCGCCAGCCTCAACGACCAAGTGGCGGGAGAGAAGCGCTGGCTCGAACGCCTTGCCGCTGTTGCGGACTCGGCCGCCACTCAATTGGCCACCATGGGGGTGCCGGGCATGGAGTACGCCCCGGTGGTGAACCTGAGCCCCAACGCTAGCCTGACCATATACTTTGGGAGGGTCGTTGGTCCCTGAAGCGGCTCCACTCCAAACGGGCGCCTCCCTGACCGAAGAGTCCCGGATTCTTTGCCGAGGGGCCATGACCAGGGTGCTCGTCAAGATAGCGCATTGGCATCCCGACCTTGATTTTGAAGCAGTGCTGAAGAGCTTGCCGGCGGATGCTGACATCGCAGTGCTCAATGAGCGTATCCAGCCCATCCTCAGCCACATGGACAAAATCAAGAGGATGGAGGGCCAGCGCCGGGACTAAGCACCCCGTTCTTTATCGCCGCTGCAGGTTCATGACCAAGACAAAGCTATCTTTAGTTAGAACTGTGGTGGCAATTTGTGTAATATAACTCTGCAGTATTCCTGAAATTATGCATGTTATTTTCCTGTTCGATTTTCCTTTGTATTTATGCCCCACGTCAACTGGGTGGGCTTGCCGGCGCGTAAACCCAGGGTGGCGTCTTGAGGACGGATCCTCGTTAGCCTGCCGGGCGTGCTTGCTGCCGGGCAAAACACCTTACCACCCTTAGTGCGGCCACTCGATCTGTCGAGCTTGACTCTAGTCAGAGCCGAGAGCGTAGCTGATGGCAAAAGGCTACCCTGCCGCTCTCGACACAGCCGCTCGAACTATTGAGCGGACTCGAAACAGAACAAGGGCGTCGCCAATCGCAGGAGGGCCCCTCTGCGTACAGGTTTTCCATACATAGGCAAAACCATCAAGGATAATAACCCTATATTCAAGGAGAAAAACTTAAAATTCAGCATGACTTAGCTCTCTTGTCGCCGCCTCGGCGTCCTTCTCGCCAACGGGCAGCGTCGCCCTCTTGGCTGCTTTCTCCGCAGGAGCCATGGTGATGATGAACTACTAGGCCTACCACTAGACCAGATTATCACAATTGCGCCCCTACCTGGCGCGCCAAGGATGTCGGTGGGAAACGACACCTATGGGATCACAAGAATCCCTACTGCGGTTGCAGGGCGCGGGATCGTGAGAAGAGCGGGACTAGAGGACAGCACAAAGGGGATTTACCCAGGTTCGGGCCGCAAAGATGCGTAAAACCCTACGATCCTGCTTTGGTGGATGTATTTAGTGTTCTTGAGCTCCTGAAATAGCTATGGGTGTTGCCAAGTTCCAAGGAGCAGAATCCTTCTCCCGTGCGCCTTGGGCCTCCTTTTATAGGCAAAAAGGGCTGCCACTGTGGCACACAGGAGGTGGAAAGTGCTACAGCGTTATGAGCTTATCACTGATATTATAGGACAAAGTGCATTAAATGCGGGGCTTAGCTGTCCCTTCACTTTATCAGGGACATGGGTGAGGCCCGTCCCGTCCGTCGCCGCCCCTCCTAGCTTTGACATGCGCCCTAGCCAGCGGTGCATGAAGTGCCATGTAGGCAGGCAGGCAGCTGAGGTGGCGCGGTGGTGGAGCTTCCACGAAGGGCTACATGTTGCCACGCAGGTGCCTGCCCAGCTGGTTGGGGCGGCAGCTGCATGCGAACAGCAGTGGCGGAGACTTGCTGGCGCGGGCCTGGCAGTGGCCCTGCTGGCGCGCCTGGCGAGCGTCTTGCCAGGTGGCCCGGCAAAGGTCCTGCCACGGCACGCCGTCGTCCCCGGCAAGGATCTTGCCGGGTGTCTCGTGGGCTTCCTCGACAAGAACCTTGCCGATGATTGTTGCCTTCCTGTCCTCATTTGATCTTGACTGTTCTTTGTCTTCACAAAGATCTGCATGCCACCACGAAGGTGCCTCCCGAGCTTTGTCCCAAATGTGTTTACAGCGTTGGTGGGATCGAAGGCGGCTCGCTCAGCTGGTGTGGACGAGCTGCCCCGGCAAGGGTCTTGGCGGGGCCGCTGAGGCTGCCATCGGCAAGGGTCCTTGCCGGGACAACCTACATTGCCCGTGCGACCTTTGTGGCCTTGGTCCTTGATGCTGCTTTGTTCATCTTGTGCCTTCGGCTTCTTTTCGGCTTCCCTCTCCTGCAATGCTATGCGTGGCCGTGGCGGGTGGCTTTGACTGCCCATGCACAAATAAAGGGGTCAAAAGAAGAGCCCTACTTTTGTACACCGACACTATTGTTGGGGTGTAAGCCAAATATCGAAGTATTCGCTTCACTGCTAGGTGATGCAACTCCTTTGGTGCCGCTTGGAATTGGGCACACATGCAAACACTAAGCATTATATCTGGCCTAGATGCACATAAGTAAAGTAAAGAACCACTCATGGAGAGGTATACCTTTTGATCAAACTCTTTACCATTGTTGTCGGAGCTCAAATGACCTTTGCTTGGCATTGGCGTCATGTATCCTTTGCAGTCTTGCATTCAAAAATTCTTCAGGCAATCTTTGAGATATTTTTCTTGTGATATGAAGATGCCATTGCTCTACTGACGAATTTGAAAACCGAGGAAGAATTTCAGCTCACTCATCATGGACATCTAATATTGCTCTTGCATCAAGTGCCCAAACTCATCACTGTATCTTTTGTTAGTGCACACAAACAGTTCACCGTCATATGTCTTTGTGAAGAGTGTAGGATCTAGAGAACCAGGTTTGAAGCCTTTGCTCTTCAGGAAGTCTTTGAGTGTGTCATACCAAGCGCGAGGAGCTTGTTTGAGGCCATACAGTGCCTTGTTGAGCTTGTATACCATATCAGGATGTTTTGGATCTTCAAAGCCAGGTGGTTGTGCAACATATACTTATTCAAGCTTGCCATTGAGAAAGACACTCTTCACATCCATTTGGTACAGAAGAATGTTAAGATGGTTGGCATAGGCCAGTAGTATGCGAATGGCTTCAAGCCTTGCCATGGGAGCGAATGTTTCTTCGAAATCAATCCCTTCAACTTGAGTGTAACCTTGAGCAACTAGATGAGCCTTGTTTCTGACAACTCGACCATGCTCATCTTGTTTGTTTTGATAGATCAATTTGGTGCCAATGATTTTGTGCTTGCGAGGATCAGGATGCTTGACCAGTTCCCATACATTGCTCAGCTCGAACTGATGAAGTTCTTCTTGCATAGCTTGAATCCATTCAGGTTCCATGAAGGCTTCATCAACTTTCTTGGGCTCAGATATAGAGACAAAAGCAAAGTGCCCACAGGAATTTGCTAGCTGTGTTGCTCTAGAACGAGTGAGTGGACCAGGTGCATTGATGCTATCAGTTATCTTCTCAATCTGTACTTCATTTGCAACACGGGGATGAACTGGACGAAGATTTTGCCCTTGCAGATCATTGTCTTCAGCTTCAGCATTGACTTCAGGGTGAGCATTGTCTTTAGGTTGATTTGGTGCAATGATGATTTCTTCTTTAGCCTGAGCTTCTGAAGGTATGATTTCTCCAGTACCCATAAGCTTGATAGATTCACTAGGAGGGACTTCGTCTATCACATTTGGCAGGTGCTCTCCTTGCGAGCCGTTAGTCTCATCAAAATGTAGATCTACAGTTTCAACCACTTTATAGTGAAACAGGTTGAAGACTCTGTAGGAGTGCGAATCCTTTCTGTATCCAAGCATAAAACCTTCATGTGCTTTCGGTGCAAATTTTGAACTGTGATGTGGATCCTTGATCCAGCACCTAGCACCAAATACTCTGAAGTAACTAACGTTTGGCTTCTAACCAGTTAGCAGCTCATATGATGTCTTCTTTAGAAGCTTGTGAAGATAAACACGGTTGATGACATGGCATACAGTATCAATGGCTTCAGGCTAGAACTTCCTTGGAGTCTTGTACTCATCAAGCATCGTCCGAGCCATCTCAATGAGGGTTCTATTCTTGCGCTCCACGATGCCATTCTTCTGAGGTGTATAAGGAGCTGAGAACTCATGAGTGATGCCTAGTGTATCAAGATAAATGTCGAGGCCAGTGTTCTTGAATTCTGCACCGTTGTCACTTCTGTTGTGCTTGATCTTGATGCCATAGTTCGTCATGGCACGATTGACAAATCGTCTGAAGACATCCTGCACTTCAGTCTTGCAGAGGATTATATGCACCCATGTATATCTTGAGTAATCATCAACAATAACGAAGCCATAGAGACAAGCAGTGGTAGTAAGAGTAGAGTAGTGAGTAGGGCCAAATAAGTCCATGTGAAGCAGCTCGAAGGGACTTGATGTCATCATGATTGTCTTCGAGGGATGCTTGGCCCATGTCATCTTCCCAGCTTCACAAGCACCACACAGATGATCCTTCTTGAACTTGACACCCTTGATGCCCATGACATGCTTCTTCTTTGCGACAGTGTACAAGTTCCTCATGCCAGCATGTCCTAGCCTCCAATGCCATAGCCAGCACTCTGAAGCTTTTCCTAGAAGACATACGGCCAACTGTGGTCCTGCTGAGAAGTCTACCATGTACAAATCATCTTTTCGATACCCTTCAAAGACTAGAGATTTGTCAGATTCCATAAGCACAAGACAACGGTATTTTCCAAATATCACAATTATGTTCAGATCACAAAAGCATTGAGATATACATTAAGTTGAAGCCAAGGGATTCAACAAGCATCACTTTATCCATGTGTTGATCCCTTGAGATTGCAACTCTACCCAGACCCAATACCTTCCCTTTACCAGTGTCAGCAAATGTGATGTGACTTTTGTCAGACGGCATAGAGTTGAATCCATTAGAAGACTTCGATCACCAGTCATGTGGTTAGTGCTTCCACTATCCATAATCCATTTTGAAGCCACCGGTATCATATCCTACAGTACAGTTTGGGGGATAGGCTTCACCAAGGGTATTGTGAAGCAGAAACATTTGACGAACAAGTGGAATATGAAAGTTCAGATCTTGGTTAGGATAAATAGGATGATTGTCAAGGAATCCTGGGAAGAAATACATAATAAGACCATTTGGACATTTTATCTTGCGTCCCACAAGATGTTTAAGGTCCCCAACATTAGCATCTGACGCCTTTGATTTTCAGCTGGAGACCTTACCCTGCAAAAGAGAGTTAAGTTTTCTTAATCACCCACATCTTCAGGGGTGGCTTAGAAGCAATGAGTCTAAGTGCAACATCTGAAAACTTCAGCTTTGGAGCCCAAAGAAATAGCCTTGCAGGAGGTGAATAATACTCATAAGAATAAGCAGAAAAGTTCTTGGTCTTATGAACATAGCAGTTTGACAAAACAGCTCATATTCAAAATTCTGAGTACGGTTTCCCTGTAAAACATTGGCATTAGGGTGACTCAGGTGAGTCCTCTGTCTGTATGAAGTCTTTGGACCATATGAAGCATTTGGTTGGGATTTGTATTCTTCCTAGGTGGTGTCATGATGACATTCACTAGAAGATTCTCAAGACAACTCTTGGATACCCAGATCTTCTTAAAAGGTGGTCCATTCCTGCAGTTATTACCGATATACTTGGCAAACACTTCACCATTCTGATTCCTGAACAATTTATAGTTTGCATCAAAGTATTCATCAATGATAATTGGGTTAGTACAAGAGAAGCCAGATAAGGTAGATGGATCCACTGAAGGTCCCTTTGCAGCAACCCATGTGGTTTTGGGGTACTGCTCAGGCATCCAGTAAGAACCATCAACATTCATTTTCCTTTAGAACCCAACACCCTCTTTCCAAGGTTTTTAGTTCAGAATCTATTTTTTGAGGACATCACATAGTGTCTGATGCCCTTTGAGACTTTTATGCATTCATATCTCAAGTAATGTCTTCAACCTAGCATTCTCATCAGCAATAGTAGTGGTATCTTCAATAGAGGGGTTAGTTACCAAATCAGAAGTTGAAGATATTGCAACAGTAGGAGCATTTGAACATTCAGCAATAGAGACAGCATTATCGCGCTCAAGACATTTTAGACATGGTGGTTCAAATCCTTCCTGAGCGGAACTGATCTATTGAGCGCGGAGTGACTCGTTCTCCTTTTGAAGATCTTCATGAGCCGATCTCAATTTCTCAAGCTCTTGTTTCCTTTGAAGATAATCATAGGAGAGCTTCTCATGAGAAGTTGAGAGCGTTTCATGACGACTTTCAAGTTCCTCGTACTTACCATGAAGATTTTTAATGTCTTCAATTAAGGACTGAGTTCGGGCCATTTCCGCGTCCAACAGGTCATCGCCTTTGTCTAACAACTTTTGAATATGTTCCATAGCATTCTGTTGTTCAGTTGTAATTTTAGCAAGTGTTTTGTAGCTAGGTTTAGATTCACATTCAGAGTCATCTTCACTTGAGGTTTGAAAGTAAGCATCGCGTGAGTTTACCTTGGCACCACGTGCCATGAAGCAGTAGGTGGGAGCAGAGTCATCCTCATCCTTGGCATCAGCGTTGGCGATGGGGCCGTTGTCTTTAGTGTTGAACATGGACTTGGTGATATACGTAGAAGCTAGAGCCAGGCTTGCTACTCCAGAATCAGATTCCTCTTCAGACTCCACCTCTACCTCCTTAGATGCAGACTCCTCCTCGGATTCCATCTCCTTGCCAACAAAGGCACGATCCTTGCTTGATGATCTCTTCTTGTGTGATGAAGACTTCGATGAAGACTTGGAAGAAGACTTTGAGGATTTCTTCTTCTTGTTGTCATCGGAATCATATTCCTTGCTCTTCTTCTTCTTCTTTGTCCCATTGTCCCACTGTGGACACTCGGAGATGTAGTGAACAGGTTTCTTGCACTTGTGGCAGGTTCTCTTCTTGGGATCACGATATGAAGCTTCATCATTTCTAGTGCTGGATCTTGAAGACTTTTTGAAGCCTTTCCTCTTGGTGAACTGCTAGAACTTCTTCACTAGCATAGCAAGCTCATTTCCAATATCTTCAGGATCCCCAGAACTGCAGTCAGAATCTTCTTCAGATGAGGAAACAACCCTTTCCTTCAAAGCACGAGTTCAGCCATAGTTGGGACCATAGATATATCTTTTCTCAGATAGCTGGAACTCATGTGTGTTGAGCCTCTCAAGTATGTCAGACGTATCGAGAGTCTTGTAGTCAGGACATTCTTGAATCATCAGGGCCAGGGTGTCAAATGACCTATCAAGTGACCTCATCAGTGTCTTGACGATTTCATGCTTGTGATCTCAGTGGCGCCAAGTGCATGAAGCTCATTTGTGAAGTCAGTGAGGCGATCAAATGTGAGCTGGACATTCTCATTGTCATTTCTCCTGAAGTGGTTGAAAAGATTGCGAAGAACACTGGTCCTTTAATCTGTCTGCGTTGAGACGCCTTTGTTGACCTTGGAAAGCCAGTCCCAGACTAGCTTTGCAGTTTCCAGAGCACTCACACGACCATACTATCCTTTGGTCAAATGACCACAGATGATGTTCTTGGCAGGTGAGTCTAGTTGAATGAACCTCTTGACATCAGCAGCAGTGACACCTTCACCGACCTTGGGAACGCCGTTCTTGATGACATACCAGAGGTCGAGTCAATGGCTTCAAGATGCATATGCATCTTATTCTTGTAGTAGGGGTAATCAGTGCCATCGAAGACATGGCAAGCAGCGGAGACTTTGATTATCCCTGCAGTCGACGTAGCTAAACTCCAAGTGGTTAAATCGAATCACACAGAACAAGGGAGCACCTTGCTCTGATACCAATTGAAAGTGCAAGTATTTAACAAGAGGGGGGTGAATAGGCGATTTTTATCAAAGTCTTCAAAACATGAATGCTTTGAAGACAAACTATAGAAATAAACCTATTGATATGCAGCTGAAGGTATACTACACTAGACAAGCCATAGTCAAGTAAGCAATGAAGTGAAAGCACGAAGACTATCAACAGCTAGGCAGTAAAGATGAGGATGGAAGATAGTATGAAGCCAAACGGTAAACAGTCTTCACTCAGTGAAGTCAATCAGATCATACAAATGGCAATGACTTCATGAAGACAAACTGTAAGTAAAGAGAGGTGAAAGATGGAACCAGTTGCTCGGAGAGGACAGGGATTTGTTGGACTAGTTCCACTTGCTGTGACAACTATACATCTGGTTAGGGAGGCTGAGAGTCAACTCGGGAGACCTTGTCTTCACCTTATTCCCCTTGATTTAAGAACGCTTAGTCCTCGCCCAATCACTCTGGTAAGTCTTCAAGGAGCCTTCCAAACCTTCACAGACTTCGTTCACCGGCAATCCACAATGACTCTTGGATGCTCAGAACGCGACGCCTAACCGGCTGGAGGATTCACAGTCCTCAAGTGTAATAAGTCTTCACATCATGCGGG
Organism: Triticum aestivum; assembly: GCF_018294505.1. NCBI lineage: Eukaryota > Viridiplantae > Streptophyta > Magnoliopsida > Poales > Poaceae > Triticum > Triticum aestivum. The sequence continues at coordinate 628,090,625 of NC_057798.1, forward strand.
CAGAAAGACTTCAGTGATGCCTAACACTCTTTGGCTCTGGGTGTTTTGGGCTTTGTCCTCGCAAGGATTACTCTCTCAAAGGCTTCAGAGGTGGGTTGCTCTCAAACGACAAAAGCCATGTACTAACTCTGAGCAGCCACCAATTTATGGTGTAGGGGGTGGGCTATTTATAGACAGGAGGCAACCCGACCTGATTTGTCGGAAATTACCCTTGGCCACTAAGGAACTGACACGTGTCTAACGGTCAGATTTCAAACACATGCGGCAGATTGACTTGGGCTACAAGTAAAGCTGATCATCCAGCTCTGGATAAGATTTTCTCTCATTGTCTTTCTCGAAGACTTAGAATTTGGTTGAGCATCACCTCAATCACTGCGACTTTGTTCACTTGGACCACACTTAACAGTACGGCGGTTCCTATGACTCAACAAAGAAGAAAAGGAAACTACAAAACAACTATGTCCTCGGTGTCGGATTTCGGGTTCCGGCAGACCCTTTAGATTCGAACACTAGGGTGCGCACGGAGATTTCGCCCTCTACCTACCTGCGCCTCACCGCTTCACTATGGATCTAAGCTATGAAAAGTGCGACACAAGAGACACGGGGTTTATACTAGTTCGGGCCACCATTGTGGTGTAATACCCTACTCTAGTTTGTGGTGTGGTGGATTGCCTCTTGGGATGATGATGAACAATACAAGGAAGAACAGCCTCGCGAGGGTCTGTTCTTGGCTGGTGCGATGAACTGCGAGGGGGAGTTCAGTCGCTCTCCCAGATGATGATCCGGTCGATCTCTAAATGCCTCTACCTTGTGGTGGCTAGTCCTATTTATAGGCAAAGGCCCTGGGCCTCTTCCCAAATATTGAGCGGGAAGGGAGCCAACAATTGGCCATTTTGAAGGGGAACATCTAGTACACTTATCCTGACTAAAGTTGGTCCTCGCCTGCCAAAGGCTCTAGTAGTGACGCCGGCTTGGGCTCCACGATGACCTCCATCCTGCCGTTCTGCTGGTCTTGGTCTTGTTGCACCGAAATGGATGCCTTTTCTTGATGCTCTTGCCTGCGCTTGCTCCCTTTGCACCAAAGAGGAAAGCGAGGACACTGCAAGGGCTGGCGCCCACCTGGCGCCCTTGGTCGTCATGGCTTGCGTCATGGGCACCTCGTGAGGTACCCCGCCTTGATCTCTCCGCCTCCTCGCGAGCCAGCCTGACGAGGCCATGCCTGAGGAGGCTTCCTGTCGTCCGCCCCGCGAGGCTTGGCCCCTCGCAAGGGTCTTGAGCTCATGCTGATGAAGATGGGCCGTGCTGGGCCGCCCCTTGAGCCATGCCGTAGGCCGCAGGCAGGCAAGTCTGGGGACCCCCATTCCCAAAACGCCGACAGTAGCCCCCGGGCCCAAGGCGTGCCCGGACTTGGCTGAGCAGAGAAGCGAAGGGGAAAGTGTGAAGCGCCGCGGGCCCTAACAGCCTGCGGCCTTGGGCGCCGCGTGGCAGTTGATTGGTCGTGGGCGGCTCCGCAACTGTGTGAATCGACAAAAGAGCGGCCTCTGCCTAGGCTTTGCTTCCCTTGCTTCCTCCGGTCTTTGCTCAGATCCCCTTTCTTGCGCCCTTCCTTTCAGCCTCCGAAATCTTCAGATCTACTTCGACCGCGTGCCCTAGCAAGACATGGCGCCTCGCCAGACCCCGGCCGAAGCTTGGTACTCACCCGCCTTGGATTCGCCGAACGTGTCGGAGGCGAGCCTTGCCCGGATGCGCCGGATGGTGGCGGCGCAAGGCATCGACGGGGCAAAGGAGTTCAAGGTCAGCTCCGCCCCCCCTGAGGGCCAAGGGAGCAGCTTCTATCCGCTCTTTGTAAGCGCCATTGCTTCCGGTCTGGTACCTCCTTTTTCTGAGTTCTTCTTCTCTGTCCTCCGCCATTACGACCTGCAAGCTCTGCACCTCCACCCCAACTCTGTCCTTCTTCTGGCGGTCTTCGCCTACTATTGCGAGGCTCACGTCAGGGTGCAGCCCTCGGTGGCCTTGCTGCGCCACTACTTCTCCCTCCGGCTCTCTCGTGGCCCTCTCTCCACGTGCGCGAGCTTTGTCGCGTATGGCGGCTCCAACGCCATCTCGAAGCCCGGGAAGAGGATTGAGGGCTTCAGGAGCAAGTGGGTCATGGTAAATGCTGGGCGCATCCACCCTCGGCTAATTCTTCCCAAGGAGAAGCCCACGAGCTCCGATGATTGGTCTCACGCGGAACTTGTGGACCCCCGTGTGAAGCCGGTGTTGGAGAAGATTGACGCGGATCTGAGGCCGGTGAACATGGCGACGGCGAAGCTGACTGGCGCGTCGCTCCTGAGGGAGTTCCTGGAGCACCAGGTGGCCCCTCTTCGGAAGTACTCGCTTCCTGTATGGAGGCCTCGCCTGAGTCCCGCAGTCTTGGCCGACGAAGATCTGGCCGCGGTCCTCCAATCTTTGGTCGAAGGAGACGTGGCGAGGCTGGAGGGCGCCCCTGTACCCTTGTTCCTTTGGGATGACTGGGAGCATGTGGTGGACTCCATGCCCGTCTTTAATGGGGACAGGCCCGTGCCCACTCAGGTTCCAGAGGGCCCGACGACCCTGCTGACGGTGAACATGCCCTCCAGTGACTCCAGCGAAGAGGAGCGGGAAGAAGGGCTCGACTCCAAGGCTACCGACGGGGAGTCGCGAGCACCCCTCCCTAGGCGCAGGTCCCGCGCTCTTCGCCTCTTGCCGAGCGACGATGAGGATGACGACGAGCAGGGCGGCGAGAGCTTTCCCCCGATCCGGAAGAAGGATAGCACTGGGCTGGTCCCCCTCGGGTCTGCCCCGGCTCTGAGGCGACCCGCAGACACGCCTCCGGCGTCCGAGCCTCTCGAGGCTGATCCCAGCAGCCGGCTCTCGGGCTTCAAGTACGGCCAGAGGTTGCTCGAGCTCACGAGCGGAGACCAGTAAGTGCTTGATTCTTGTTTCATTCCCTGTTCTGGTGTTGAGGCTTGACGTCCGTATTTCCTGGATAGGCTGGCGCCTACGGCGAAGAAGCTGAAGGAGGCTCCTAAGGTTCCGACTGGGGCAGCGCCTCCACCCGCGAAAGGAGGTGGCCGCAAGGCACGGGCCTCTTCTACTCGGTCGTCCTCGCGAGGCCTGGTGGAGCTGGCTGGGGCGAGCTCAGCCCCCATGGCCCAAGCAACTCCTGAGGTATCCTTGCCTGATGCCACCGCCACAATTGTTGGGGCGCAGCAAGTCCCGCCTGTGGTTACGCTGCCGTCCTCTCCTCCTACTCCACCAACTGCTGTCCCTCTGACTCCTTCCACTGTTCTGGATCGTGCTGCTGCTGAACTGGACCGGCTGCGGCAAGATCTTCTAGGCACCGACCCTCGCTTGGTGGCTGGGCGCTTGGAGCTGGCTTCTGGCTAGATTCGCTCTGACGCTTCGATTCGAGTAGCGCTGGTTCAGGCCTCAACGGCTTGCGATGAGGAGAAGCTGGCCGTCCTTGAGGCGAAGGCTGCTCGCGACGCTGCCTTGGGGGAGGCGGCCGACGCCCAAGGCCGTTGCAAGGTGCTGGAGAGTGAGCTGCAGGGCCTGCAGGACCAGCTTGCCAAGGAGGTCCGCATCTGCCAAGAGAAGGAGGAAGACATGAAGACTCACGAGGCGGCCGTCAAGGACCGAGACGCCAAGCTTAACAAGTGCCGTGACCACCTGGGCGCACTGGAGCAGGAGTTGGGGGCATGGAAGGTCGAGCTGGACGGCAAGGCGCGGGTCCTTGCCGAGGACCGCGAGGCCTTCACGGAGATGGAGGTGAAGGCTCCCGGCTTGCTGAAGTCGCTTTATGACAACGGCCTGGAAAGCCCGCTGGCCGGAGCCAAGGACTGCTCTTGAAGATGTCACCCTTGGCCTTGGCCCTACGGCCGAGGCCGAGGCGCGTGTCCTGTCTTCTGCAGCGCTGATGCAGGTCCTTACCCACGTCTATCTTCGTGATCCCAACGTCGACCTCGACAGCCTGCTGGAGCCAGCGAGCGGTGAGCTTGCCGCTGCCGCTGCTGAGGCCGTGAAGGGTCGTGCGGAGGCTCTACTATCGAAGTTCCGGGCCTTCAGCACCAAGCCGAAGCGAGGCGCTGCTGGTCCAGCGGCTCCGTGATGCGAACCCACTCCGCGCAGCTCTGTTGCCAACAAATGACTCCGCTGTGGCCCGTGTCCTGCTTTCAGCTCTTGGAACATGCATCATGCCTCGGGGAGGCGTTTAAACTTGTGTTTGGTGTTGTGATAATAGTTATGGACTGTAATATTTGCTTTTGAATTTCTCGAAATTTGCGCTCTTCCTACTTGCTTATGTTCTATGGCGGTAGAACCCGGCCCCGCGCATACCTCAGCCGCCGTTAGCCCCGACCGGAAACCAGGACGAGACCAAGGAGTGAGGGGCTACGTGACAAGTTAGGCTCCTGAGTCACGATGATTAGGAGTCCTCCTTGGTGCACGAACAACAAGTAGGCAGGTGAGATGTGGGGGTGAATCTACCGTTCTACGTCTGCAGAGCCCGGCCCCGCGCATACCTCAACCGCCGTTAGCCTTTTGGAACTAAGGAGTGAGGGGCTACGTGACCAGTTAGGCTCCTGAGTCGCGATGCTCAGGAGTCCCCCTTGATGCTCGAACGGCCTTCGTACCTTGGCTCCGCTCGGGGAGAGACGCGTGACGAACCAGGACCAAGGGGCCTGGTTGGGTGGCGTACGTCTGGGCGTGACCCGGGCACAGCCCCTGTGCCTAGCCCCCTCGCGCGGCACTCTCGAGGGGAGGCGTTGCGATGATGCTGGACATTGAGCTCTGGGCTCCCTGAGGTTGATGTGACCGGGGGCCACCCTCAGTTGTTTATCACCAGCGCGGAGCATAGCGCTTCTGTATGTGTACGGGCATAGCCGCTCCTCGGCAGTGTCGTCAGCCAGCACGGAGCATGGTGCTTCCACTAGTGCGTGGGAGGGGGCTCCCCTCCAGGAGGAGCCCCCGGGGCGTGTACAGCCCCGCCCTGACACGTGGCTGGCACGGTAGGGCCTGAGGAGGTGTATATGGGCACCCGTGAGCCAGCGCGAGACTCACGGGGTCCTACCTCTAGGCGGGTTGCGCCTGGCACTAGGCCTTAACTTGTGATGTGTTCCTGCAAATTGACGCTCTATGTCCTCGGGTCCAGACCCTCGAGCGAGTCTCAGCCGTCGCTGGTTTGCCGTGGACAAAGCCAGAGGGTGAGGGCTGGAGGGCCAGTAGGAGCCCTGAGTCGCGATGCTCAGGTACCCCCCCTTTAACGTGCAAACGGCCGACATGAAGGAAGAAGGGGTGCCGCGGACAGGCATCAAATAACAAGCATGATGGGTCGAATGCATGGCCCGAAAATAAACGCAAGAGGGGTACATGCCGCTGGGTCTGGCCCGAGCGACTTGGGGATGATGCAGCCCGAGGGGCACCCCCAACAAGGTAAGCAAGGCACATAAAGTAAAAGGGGATACATGCCGCAGGGACGGACCCACGCGGCCTGGGAATAATGCAGCCTTGGGGGCGCTTCCAGCTAGAAATGAAACTCGAAGGACGTCACCTGATAGCATTGAAGACGAAAGGGGTGCTGAAGTAGCGGACGTCGTGGGCTGCGGAAGCCGATCTTCACGAGCCCCCAGGCCCAGGGGCCTCGGGAGGCTCTGGAGGCGCTGGTGGCTCCTCGCGAACCATCTCCATCTCTGCCAGGGCAGCGGAATGCCTAGCCTCCTGAGCCTCCAGGATGCTCCTCATGAGGCGCTGGCGCACATCAGCCGCGTTCGGCAAGCCGTAGGGCATGCGAATGTAGCTGTGGGGTGGGCCTTCGCAGCGCCCCACACGTGAGGGCCAGAAGCGCTCCTGAGAGGCGGCTCGGTTGAGCCCTGGGATCTCGATGCAAACGCGCAGCCCACCATCCTTGCCTGGATGGGGAGCTACGGCGGGTAAGCGGCGGCTGCCACTCATGACTCTTGACTCCTGCAACTCCTGCGTGATCTGACTGACGAACTCCTGATGGTTTGGCCTTCCTTGCCTTGCTCCTTCATGAGGGAAACATGCTCTGAAACACGCCTCCAAGTGGTGCCCAAGCGCCTCCCTCGTGACCTTAGCGAGGTCGGTGGCCCTTCACGAGGGAGCCCCTGAGCCTTACTTGAGGAGGGCGCTGGGCGCGCCTTCCTATGCGACAGACGGAGGTGCCCCCTAAGCAGGCGCAGACCCTGAGGGGCCTGCCTCCTGAGGGGTCGGGCCTAGCGATGTCTTCTTCTTCTTGGGAGCGGTCTCAGGGAGCCTCCCGCTCCCGCGATCTGGGTCTTCAAGTGATGCGGCCTGAAAAGCTCGCTCCAGGGAGCGCACTGCGTCTCTTTCTTCACAGGGCACCGTGATGACTCCCCCACTTCCTGGCATCTTGAGCACGTTGTAGCCGTGATGAGTCACGGCCATGAACTTGGCGAGAGCTGGGTACCCGAGGATGGCGTTGTATGCCAGGCGAATGTGGGCGACGTCGAAGTCGATGAGCTCGGTGCGATAGTTGTTGCGCGCCCCGAAGGTGACAGGGAGGTGGACCTGCCCAATCGGAACCGTGGAGCCATCGGTGACTCTGGAGAAAGGCTTGGTTGGCTGAAGCTGATCGTAAGGCACTTGGAGATTGTTGAATGTCTCTACGGACAGGACGTTGAGTCCTGGCCCGCCGTTAATGAGGGTCCTGGTGACCTGCACGTTGCTGATGACTGGGGAGCAAAGCATCGGGAGGACTCCGGCTGTGGCCGCGCACTAGAGCTGATCTGCTCAACTGAACGTGATGGCACACGCCGACCACCTGAGAGGGCGCGTGGATTCGAGCCTGGGCAGTACTGCATTCACTTCGCGGGCGAACTTCTTCAAGATGCGCTAAGAGGCTGGGGCTTGAGCCCCGCCCAGGATGCAGGCGATCGCGCGCGGCCCCTGGAAGCCCCTAGCCCCCTCGTCCCGATGATGGTCCTCATTTCTCCTTGGCTGCGGCGGCAGTGGAGGGAGGCCTGCATTTCCTTGCGGACGATCCTCGCGAGCCTGATCTCTCCAGTGTCCCTCGTGAGGCTGCCCCTGCCAGCGATCCTCGCGAGGTCGGTCGCGCCACCCTTGGCGAGGGCCGCGGTCTTCCTAGCGTCCTGTGTTCCTTCCTCCTCCTCGGCCGTAGCCTCGATCATTGCGGTCGGGGCATCGACCGGTCCTCCCTTCTCGCACGGCTCGGAGCTCTTGACATTCATTGGTGTTGTGGGTGTGGAGGTCGTGGTACACACAGTACCGGCTGCCTTTGAAATACTCGGGCTGATCTCTGCCTCGCTTGGTGTCTGGCTCTGCCGCGAGCACGGAAGCCCCCTTGCGCTTCACGTCCTTGGCCTTGGATTTCTTCTCTTCTGGGTCTGCGCTGGCAGCTCGAGGAGGGAAAGGCGCCCTTCCTCAGCCCTGGCGCACTTGGTCGCCAAGTTGAACAGCTCCAGGGAAGTGCACAGATCTTCATGCATCGCCAGCTCCTCCTTCATCTTGATGTCGCGCACGCCGTCGGAGAAGGCTGAGATGATGGCCTTCTCAGTCACCTTGGGAATCTTGAGACATGCGTTGTTGAAGCGCTGGATGTACTTCTGCAGGGTTTCCCCTGGTTGCTGCTTGATGTGATGCATGTCGCTCACGGCGGGTGGCCGGTCGCGAGTACCTTGGAAGTTGGCGATGAAACGTGTGCGCATCTCTTCCCGGGAGGAGATCATGCCAGGAGCGAGGTTCAGGAGCCATGTGCGGGCCCCGTCCTTGAGTGCCATGGGAAACCAGTTCGCCATGACCTTCTCGCCCCCATTGGCGGCTTCAATGCCCAGATCGTAGAGCTGGAGGAACTCCGCAGGGTCGGCCGTGCCGTCGTAGCGATGAGGCAGGTCTGGCTTGAACTTGCAGGGCCACGCGACGCTGCGCAGCTCGGAGGTGAAGGCGAGGCAGCCTGCTGTGCCCACGGGAGGCCTTTGGTGATGAGGAGCTTGGTCTTGTGGGTCCCCATGTGCCGCGGCTGGGAGCAGCACAGGGTCTTGGCGCGCTGGAACAGGAGCGTGGTCGCGACGGGCTGGAGCAGGGAGCACTCGGGCAGCTTCTTGAGGGCGAGGAACCTCTTGGCAGCTCCGCTCTTGCTGCGCTGGCACCGGACGGAGCAGGTTCCGCCCAGCTGCCACGCGCCTTGGGGCTAGAGCACCTTCTTGAGGGGGAGGCAGCTGAGGCGCCCCCGGAGCTTCATCGCCCGCGCGAGGCGAGGCGCGGTGCAGCGAGAAGGACGGCGCAGGGGAGCCCCCTGCGGCACGGACGAGCTCGGCGACGCGGTCGAGCCACTCTTCGTAGACGTCGTCGACTGGGCGGTAGCGCAGGAGCTCGTTTGCCGCGATGAACGCAGCTCGAGCCTCCATGGCCGCGCGGGGCACGCGGGACGAAGAACCAGCTGGGGCGAGTGAGGGAGTAGCAGTGCGGCCGTCTCGCCTCATGGACGGGTGCTGGGATGATGCTTGCTGCTCGTTCCCGCCGGGCCGGTGGCGGCATTGACCAACGGAGGCCGTCTGGGCGACGCAGGAAGCGAGAGGGGCACGGCGCTCGGCGCGGGTCCGACGAGTGTCCGACATGGATGCGATGGTCGATGAAGAACAGGGCGATGGAAGACGAATTCCGGTGCACCCCTACCTGGCATGCCAAATTTCGGATTTCGGGTTCCGGCAGACCCTTTAGATTTGAACACTAGGGTGCGCACGGAGATTTCGCCCTCTACCTACCTACGGCTCACTGCCTCGCTATGGATCTAAGCTATGAAAAGTGCAACACAAGAGACACAGGGTTTATACTAGTTCGGGCCACCATTGTGGTGTAATACCCTACTCTAGTTTGTGGTGTGGTGGATTGCCTCTTGGGCTGATGATGAACAATACAAGGAAGAACAGCCTCGCGAGGGTCTGTTCTTGGCTGGTGCGATGAACTGCGAGGGGGAGTTCAGTCGCTCTCCCAGATGATGATCCGGTCGATCTCTAGATGCCTCTACCTTGTGGTGGATATTCCTATTTATAGGCAAAGGCCCTGGGCCTCTTCCCAAATATTGAGCGGGAAGGGCGCCAACGATTGGCCATTTTGAAGGGGAACATCTAGTACACTTATCCTGACTAAAGTTGGTCCTCGCCTGCCAAAGGCTCTGGTGGTGACGCCTACTTGGGCTCCACGATGACCTCCATCCTGCCGTTCTGCTGGTCTTGGTCTTGTTGCACCAAAATGGATGCCTTTGCTTGATGCTCTTGCCTGCGCTTGCTCCCTTTGCACCAAAGAGGAAAGGGAGGACACTGCGAGGGCTAGCGCCCGCCTGGCGCCCTTGGTCGTCATGGCTTGCATCATGGGAACCTCATGAGGTACCCCGCCTTGGTCTCTCCGCCTCCTCGCGAGCCAGCCTGACAAGGCCGTGCCTGAGGAGGCTTCCTGTCATCCGCCCCGCGAGGCTTGGCCCCCCGTGAGGGTCTTGAGCTCGTGTTGACGAAAATGGGCCGTGCTGGGCCGCCCCTTGAGCCACACCGTAGGCCGCAAGCAGGCAAGTCTGGGGACCCCCGTTCCCAGAATGCTGACACTCAGACTCCATAATCTTCATGCGATGTCTTCTCATGTCATAGTCTTCATTGTGAATATCTTCACAGACCACCATTGTCTTCAACATCTTAACACATTTTTAGGGGTCATCTTTGGTAGGTAAACCGAATCAATATGGGACTACTACCTGTGTTATCCTGCAATTCTCACAAACACATTAGTCCCTCAACGAAGTTTGTCGTCAATACTCCAAAACCAACTAGGGGAGGCACTAGATGCACTTACAAGCACAATCAGTCTCCACTCTGATTTTGCCTATGAATTTAGAGGCTAGCTCCTGCATGCCGTACTTTACGGCCAGAACCTCTGCCTCCTCAGCACCTACACAAGGCATGAGGCGTCGACAACCCGACATAGCTACTACGCCAAACTAGTTTCTCACAATCCAATTGACACATGCTTGTCCATCAGTGCTCCTAAATGCCGCATCCGTGTTAAGTTTCCACCAGCCAACAGGAGGTGCATCCCAATGAATTGTTTTAACAGTCCGGTCGGCACTTGATACGTCTCAAACTTATCTATGATTTTTAATTGTTCCATGCTGTTATATTATCATTCTTGGATGTTTTACAATCATTTTATATCATTTTTTGGTACTAACCTATTGACATAGTGTCCAGTGCCAGTTGTTGTTTTCTACAAGTTTTTTACATCGCAGGATATCAATATCAAACGGAGTCCAAACGCAACAAAACTCCTGGAGGATTTTATTTGGGCCAGAAGAAAGCCAGTGGGCCAAAGAAGCACCTGGGGGCTGCTCGAGGGGAGCATCACCCACCTAGTGGGTGCTGCCCACCTTAGGTGCCCCCTGAACTGCCTCTTCACTATATAAATACCAAAATATTCTAGAAACCCTAGAGGAGGAGACGAAAATCAATTCCAGCGGCCGTAGAGTCCAGAACCACCAGATCCAATCTAGACACCGTCATGGAAGGGTTCACCACTTCCATTGGTGCCTCTCCTATGATGCGTGAGTAGTTCTTTGTAGACCTACGGGTCCGTAGGTAGTAGCTAGATGGCTTCGTCTCTCTCTCTTGATTATCAATACGATGGTCTATGTTGGGGAACGTTGCATAAAATAAAATTTTCCTATGTTCACCAAAATCAATCTATGAGTTCATCTAGCAACAAGAGAGAGGAGTGCATCTACATACCCTTGTAGATCACGAGCGGAAGCGTTCAAGAGAACGGGGTTGAGGGAGTCGTACTCGTCGTGATTCAAATCACCGGAGATCCAACGCCGAACGAACGGCACCTCCGCGTTCAACACACGTACGGTCAGCATGACGTCTCCTCCTTCTTGATCCAGCAAGGGGGGAAGGAGAGGTTGATGAAGATCCAGGACCACGACGGCGTGGTGGTGGATGCAGCAGGGATCCGGCAGGGCTTCACCAAGCGTCTGCGGGAGGGAGAGGTGTAGCAAGGGGAAGAGAGGCGCCAAGTGAAAGGGTGCGGCTGCCCTCCCTCCCCCCTCTTTATATAGGGACCCCAGGGGGGCGCCGGCCCTAGGAGATTGAATCTCCAAGGGGGGGCGGCGGCCAAGGGGGGAAACTTGCCCCCCAAGGCAAGTGGAGGCGCCCCATCCCCTAGGGTTCCCAACCCTAGGCATAGGGGGGGCCAGGGGGGTCGCACCAGCCCACCAGGGGCTGGGTCCCCTCCCACTTCAGCCCATGGGGCCCTCCGGGATAGGTGGCCCCACCCGATGGACCCCCGGGACCCTTCTGGTGGTCCCGGTACAATACCGGTGACCCCCGAAACTTTCCCGGTCACCAAAACTTGACTTCCCATATATAATTCTTTACCTCCAGACCATTCCGGAACTCATCGTGACGTCCGGGATCTCATCCGGGACTCCGAACAACTTTCGGTTTGCTGCATACTAATATCTTTACAACCCTAGCATCACCGAACCTTAAGTGTGTAGACCCTACGGGTTCGAGAGACACGTAGACATGACCGACACGGCTCTCCGGTCAATAACCAACAGCGGGATCTGGATACCCATGTTGGCTCCCACATGCTCCTCGATGATCTCATCGGATGAACCACGATGTCGAGGATTCAAGCAACCCCGTATACAATTCCCTTTGTCAATCGGTACGTTACTTTCCCGAGATTCGATCGTTGGTATCCCAATACCTCGTTCAATCTCGTAACCGACAAGTCACTTTACTCGTACCGTAATGCATGATCCCGTGACCAGACACTTGGTCACTTTGAGCTCATTATGATGATGTATTACCGAGTGGGCCCAGAGATACCTCTCCGTCATATGGAGTGACAAATCCCAGTCTCGATCCGGGTCAACCCAACAGACACTTTCGGAGATACCCGTAGCATACCTTTATAGTCACCCAGTTAACGTTGTGACGTTTGGTACACCCAAAGCACTCCTACGGTATCCGGGAGTTACACGATCTCATGGTCTAAGGAAAGGATACTTGACATTGGAAAAGCTCTAGCAAACGAACTACACGATCTTGTGCTATGCTTAGGATTGGGTCTTGTCCATCATATCATTCTCCTAATGATGTGATCCCGTTATCAATAACATCCAATGTCCATAATCAGGAAACCATGACTATCTGTTGATCAACGAGCTAGTCAACTAAAGGCTCACTAGGGACATGTTGTGGTCTATGTATTCACACGTGTATTCCGATTTCCGGATAACACAATTATAGCATGAATAAAAGACAATTATCATGAACAAGGAAATATAATAATAATCCTTTTATTATTGCCTCTAGGGCATATTTCCAACAGTCTATTGGAGATCCATATGATGTAAGTCTTTTTGTGGTGTGTTTGGTTGGATCCGATGAACTTTGAGTTTATGATCAGATCTATGTTTTTATCCAAGACAGTTATTTGAGTTTTCTTCGATCTCGTATATGCATGATTGCTTATAGCCTCGTATTTCTTCTTCAATATTTGAGTTTTGTTTGGCCAAGTTGATCTATTTATCTATCAATGGGAAGAGGTGCTTTGTAGTGGGTTCTATCTTACGGTGCTTGATCCCAGTGACAGAAGGGAAACCAACACGTATGTATCGTTGCCACTAAGGATAACAAGATTGGATCTATATCTCTGCAATAGATAAACAAATCTCGTCTACATCATGTCACCGTTCTTTTTGCATTACTCCATTTTCTCCTGAACTTAATACACTAGATGCATGCTCGATAGCGGTCGATGTTTGGAGTAATAGTAGTAGATGCAGGCAGGAGTCGGTCTACTAATCTTGGACGTGATTCCTATATAATGATCATTTCCTGGATATCGTCATGATTATTTGAAGTTCTATCAATTGCCTAATAGTAATTGTTTTTCCACCGTTTGCTATTTTTCATGAGAGAAGCCACTAGTGAAACCTATGGCCCCCGGGTCTCTTTTCATCATATTTGCCTTTGCAATCTATTTTCCCTTGCATTTATTTTCAGATCTATTAAACCAAAAATACAGAAATACCTTGCTATAATTTATTTGTTCCGCAATCTTTTTATCCTATCTACCACTTTTACCTCACGTTATTTTCCTATCTTGAGGCGCCGTACCCGAAAGGGATTGACAACCCCTTTAACACGTCAGGTTGCGAGTATTTGTTATTTGTGTGCAGGTGTTGTTTACATGGTGTGAGGAGGTTCTCCTACTGGTTCGATAACCTTGGTCTCATCACTAAGGGAAATACCGACCGTCGCTATACTGCATCATCCCTTCCTCTTTGGGGAAATACCGACGTAGTTCTAGTAGACATCAAAAGGAATTTATGGTGCCGTTGCCGGGGAGGATCTTCAACATCAACCAGGTTTCTAATCAAAAATCTCATCTCCTCATAATTTACATTATTTGCAATTTGTCTCTTATTTTCCTCTCCCCCGCTTCACAAAAATTTGCCATTTTATTTGCCCTCTTTTTCGTTCGTCGTTTTCTCGTCAGATCTGTTTCTGAGTGCAATCTTTTTGCATAGTCATCATGACTGAAGAGAACACCAAGTTTTGTGATTTCTAAAATACAAACAACAATGATTTCATTAGCACTCTGATTTCTCCTCCCTCCACTAGTGCGGAGTCTTGTGACATTAATAATGTTGATTCGTCCAATTTACATCATGCTTTTATATCGATATTTATTGCAACATGGTGTCACGCCCAATATACGACCCTATCCTAAAGGAACTCGAAGGTCCCACCAAGGATAGAAGCGCATACTGGAGACGCTTTTGCATGGTGGATATCATTACATTGCACCGTTACATAATAGTTGGGGATACATACAAAAAGGCATAGAATGCCACATGATTACAACAACATCAAGAGCAACATCCGACTATGGATGAAACACAAACAGAAACTCAAACGACATCCACCCTGCTAGCCCAGGCTGCCTACCAGGAACCTATCCCCTGAAGGAAGAATAAGCAGGAGAAGAACTCGAAAACAAGTAAACATCACTCTCGCGTCACGAACATCGCATTACATGTACCTGCAACTATTGTTGTAGTAAACCGTGAGCCACGAGGACTCAGCAATCCCATTGCCATGGGTATCAAGACTAGCAAAGCTTAATGGGTATGGAATGGATACGTGGTCAGGTTGTAGTAGCGACTAAACATGTATGGTGGCTAACTTACGAGTACAAGAATAAGATGAGAAGTTACGCAAACGGTCGCAAACTAGTAATGATAAAGAAGTGATCCTGAACTACTTACGTTCAAACATAACCCCACCGTGTTCTCTTCTCGACCCACTCGAAAAGAGACCATCACGGTTACACACGCGGTTGGGTATTTTAGTTCAAATATGGTGTCAAGTTCGCTACAACCGGATATTAGAAACTTCCATCTGCCACATAACCACGGGCACGGCTTTCGAAAGATCAAACCATGCAGGGGTGTCCCAACTTATCCCATTACAAGCTCACGATCCACGAAGACAATCCTCCATTGTGGGACATCCGATCAGACTCGGGATCCCGATGCACAAGACATTTTGATAATGGTAAAACAAAACCAGCGAGACCTCCCGGTGTGCCGACAAATCCCGATAGGACCCGCATGTATCTTGTTCTCCGGGTACAACGAATGGGTCAGACGTCGGGTTGGCTAAGACCCTGGTTGCCAAGGTGTCGGTGTACTAGAATAAGGGGTACCCTAGTACCCCAAACTTGTGCACGGGCAGTTGCAGCACCCCATGGCAAGGTTTGCCGGGCGAACGCCAAGATCCTCCATGGTTCCCTTGGGGCCATTCAAGAACAAAGTATTTAAGCTCAGGAGACAAGGCCCCGGCAAGAGGAGCTTGCTGGGAAGGCCAACCAAGGCACTCCAAGGAACTTGCCGCGACGCGCCACGCGCTCCGGCAAGGCAACAAGGCCCCGGCAAGAGGAGCTTGCCGGGAAGGCCAATCAAGGCACCTCGAGGCCTGGTGAGAGACAAGCCAATCCCGACAAGATAACAGCAGCGGCAAGGCACTTGCCGCGGCAGGCGGCCACTCTGTGCCCATGCTCCAGCGCATCCACCAACGTGTCGCTCTGGGGGCCTCTCCAGGCGCGCGTGGCGGGAGGCTGTGTAGCCAGCGGTGCACGATGGCATGCGAAGCTGACAAGATCGCCATCATGGCGAACGGTGGCGCCCCTAACGGTCCTTTTCTGCACTGTTTGGGCGACCCAGACGGGCATTTAATGCCCTTGTCCCCTGCCGTCAGGGTTAGGTAGGGTGCACTGTACAAGTAACTGTACCAACTACCTCACTTTTTACATTTGTACCCTTCTCTGGGTTGCCACCTGTCAGTGACCCCTTAACGTATAAAAGGAGGCCCATACGCAACGTAGAGGGGGTTCGGGAGGTTCGACTCATTCGTTCGCCAGAAAACACTTAGCTCCCACGAGCAAGAACATATAATACAATCAAACAAGCAGCAGTAGGAGTGTTATCTCTCCGGAGAGCTCCGAAGCTTGGTAAACTGCTCGTGTGCTTCGCCTCGATCTGCTGTTCGTGCGATCTCCGCCCCCCGCCGAACCAAAAGGGACCCGGCCCGTCGGCCCCATAGGTGTTTGTGGATCAGTTACCCCGACATCTTTAGCGCGATGCGGCATCGTGGGAGAGATCGTGGGTGGTTACGGAGCGAGATTCGGCGTGGCCCAGTCCGCGTGCGCCCGTGCCTTGTCTTGGGCCTGGCCCAACAGCGCTCGGCACCGTGTCTGGCCCAGGCCCGGGGGCTCCTGTCGGTGTACTACAATAAGGGGTACCCTAGTACCCTGAACTTGTGCACGGGCAGTTGCAGCACCCCACGGCAAGGTTTGCCGGGCGAACGCCAAGATCCTCCATGGTTCCCTTGGGGCCATTCAAGAACAAAGTATTTAAGCTCAGGAGACAAGGCCCCGGCAAGAGGAGCTTGCCGGGAAGGCCAACCAAGGCACTCCAAGGAACTTGCCGCGACGCGCCACGCGCTCCGGCAAGGCAACAAGGCCCCGGCAAGAGGAGCTTGCCGGGAAGGCCAATCAAGGCACCTCGAGGCCTGGTGAGCGACAAGCCAATCCCGACAAGATAACAGCAGCGGCAAGGCACTTGCCGCGGCAGGCGGCCACTCTGTGCCCACGCTCCAGCGCATCCACCAACGTGTCGCTCTGGGGGCCTCTCCAGGCGCGCGTGGCGGGAGGCTGTGCAGCCAGCGGTGCATGGTGGCATGGGAAACTGACAAGATCGCCATCGTGGCGAACGGTGGCGCCCGTAACGGTCCTTTTCTGCACTGTTTGGGCGACCCAGATGGGCATTTAATGCCCTTGTCCCATGCCGTCAGGGTTAGGTAGGGTGCACTGTACAAGTAACTGTACCAACCACCTCACTTTTTACATTTTACCCTTCTCTGCGTTGCCACCTGTCGGTGACCCCTTTAGCGTATAAAAGGAGGCCCATACGCAATGTAGAGGGGGTTCGGGAGGTTCGACTCATTCGTTCGCCAGAAAACACTTAGCTCCCATGAGCAAGAACATAATACAATCAAACAAGCAGCAGTAGGAGTGTGATCTCTCCGGAGAGCTCCGAAGCTGGGTAAACTGCTCGTGTGCTTCGCCTTGATCTGCTCTTCGTGCGATCTCCGCCCCCCGCCGAACCGAAAGGGGCCCGGCCCGCCGGCCCCATAGGTGTTCGTGGATCAGTTACCCCGACACAAGGGGGCGCCGGACATTGCCCATGTTGGACCAACACTCAGAGGAGCATTGGCCCGGGGGTTGATTAAAAATACTAGGGGTCCGGAGAAAATTCCCTATTTAAGTTTTAGTTTTTATATTAGGAAAATGGAAAACCAATGTTGGGCCTTGCTGGAAGAGTTTTATTCAAAGCGAACTGTCAAGAGGGTCCCATACCCTCACCGTGTTAGGGAGGCAAAATCAAGGACATAACACCGCTATGACGGAAACTAGGGTGGAAAGAGTGGAACAAAACACAAGGCATAAGGCCAAGACTTCAACACTTTACCAAGTATATAGATGCAACGGTTTGCTAGGAAGGGTGAAAAATGTTAGAGGCTGTCATGGCAATTTGGGAGGCCTAATAAACAAGTGGTAGGAAGCGCGACATAGCGATAGCATCAAGACAACTAGCATAGCAACGATAGTAGTGAGATGCAGGGTGACTGTCATCTTGCCTGAAATCCCGCTAGGAAGAAGAACGAGTCCATGCAGAAGGCGAATGGGCGAAGATGAACCAAGCGTAGACGAATGGATCCACACGATCGCAATGAAACAGGAACTATCGAGAAGAAGCACAACCGGAAAAATGCAAACAACAAGGTAAACACACAACACATAAAGATGGCATGATGCTCAACCAAGGATGATTCATGACAAGGCTACATGATGCTACTCATGGCAAGAGATGATGCATACGAGTACATCACATCAAAGCAAGTTGAAATGAGGTCGGAAACAACATATTACAATTCCGGTAAGTCCTCATATGCTAATTTCGAAATTTGTCCGGATCTGAACAAACATTAAGTTGAAATTATTAAACAGCAAGTTAAAGAGCACCATGATGATCTACATGAAATTCTAGTCAGTTTACATATAAAGTTCATTTAATTCGGAGCTACAGCCTAGAAGATATGAGCAAAACAAGTTAAACATGGCATTGATGCAAAAAGCATTCAAACATCAAGAAAACATACTCCAAACATGGATGCAAAAAGATAATATGAAACTACATGCAATTCTAAGAAAGTTTCATGTCGGGACCCCGATCCTAAATCACACCGATCTAGCATGTAACACATCATATCACTTTGTGGCCTCGCGCACGGTATTCCCACGGGTGCCACCTTACCTGGCCCGGGACCGTTTGCGCCTTTTGGCTCACGTATATGATTGTATTGCTAGCATCCATATGACAGAGAACCCGGGCCGACATGACTAGTCGTGAACTCAAAGTGACACAAACTTACATGAACAGGCATACATGACCCAACAACGAACGTGTCGGTCATCAGCGAGTGAATCCGGGCTATAGCAGCTGGGCTAATAGGACTTGGAGAATTCGGGCTGTAGTAGGCTAACAGGACACCGGTAGACACCGCGTGACATTTCCCCGCAGGGACAGACACAGGAACGAAGAAGGACACATGTCGGCCAGCCTAAGTGTTCCAGAGCAATAGCAAGCTACCATGGCTCAGTAGAAGCACTAGGAAACATTTCCTCATAAGAGAGGTTACCAAGAATAAACAACTAGGTTGTCGGATCCCACACATAGCAATACACATTACATGTACGTATAACATGCAAGTATGTGTTGTACAACATGGCATTACAACATAACTCAACAAATCATATAGATAAAAGCTCAAAAGAGCCATCATAGTATTTATTACAAACAGGGGTCACATGGCCCAACCTTCAGAGCATACAAGCAACAGACGGAAGCATTACATGTTTGAGTACAGGCATCTACAAATTAAAAAGGCTGAAGAGCCTGACTATCTACAACATCAGATCAAGATCGTAGCTGAGGTACAAGCTACTTGTCGAAGTCCACGTAAACTAGTAAGACCGAGGTCTCCGCTGCAAAAACATAAATAAAGCAACATGAGTACAAAGGTACTCAACAAGACTTACATCAGATCCTATCATACATGCATTTGTTTCAAGAAGGTAATGTGGGGTTTATTTGCAGCAAGCCATCTTTCACTCAGTGGCTATCCTATTCTACGACTACGAGTAACTTCTTTGAGGTGAGACAGCACACACGAATCCACTAATCACCACACGATACACTACTATGGATTCATCCCCCTACGAGAAGGCCATCCATAGCACTCACACTTCTCTTGAGCATTTTAGAGTATCCACATCAAGTTGTCTATGTACCACGTAAGCATCCAAGAAGTCCATAACCACGGACATGGCTATTCGAATAGATCATGTTAACCCTGCAGGGGTGTACTTCTTCACACACGCTCTCGCCACTTACCGCCACGTACCCGTCATGTATCTCAGCAACCTTCAAGCGGAAGCCTGGCGAGGGTGTCGGCCACGACCTGACTAACCACACAAGACTCTATCCCAGGTTTATCGCCTATTTGTGTTCTATCCGCAAGGGAGTCCGGCCGAGGTTTCCATCACGGCCCCAAATGATGTGAGTAGGGTTCCCAAGCCCACCAACCGGGTGCCACTTAGTACATCATGCCACCTGTGCCTAGTCTGTCCCAAGCCCACCCTATCGGGTGCCACTTGGTAGAAGAATAACACTGCCTACAAACACTAGAAACTAGTTGCGACTCCTAGACAGAGATCAACTTGGTTAATAAGTCGATAGGGGTCGAGTTACCGGAACACAATGTGTGGTAGTAACTAGTCATTGGACAACATACACAGAACTTAGTGCTTAAGGACGGTTCCAGTGAGACAACCCACCATGTACTCCTAAATGGCCTCTCACCACTACCTTTACCAAATCGTGTTCACACACTTAACTCTCAGCATCAGAACATAAAGCATTGTACTCCAATTCATTCCCAATGAATCAGACCTGACACACTCTAAGCAATAGCAGGCATGGCATGGTAGGAACACAACAGTGGATTCAATCGACTCCTACACATGCTAGTGGGTTTCAACTATTTACTGTGGCAATGACAGGTCATGCAGAGGAATGGGTTCAACTACCGCAACACAAAGTAGCAATTGAATCGTTGTTGTCCTAATGCAATAACAGAGAGCAGGAGCGAGACAGTAGGATTGTATCGGAATGAACATGGAGGGTTTGCTTGCCTGGTAGATCAACAAGGGGGCACTACTCCTCAGACACGTACTCTGGAACAGTCTCCAGAGCAAGACCTATCGCGAAGGAACCTGTGTCGACAATCAATACACAAGCATATGGAACAATATGATGCATGAACATGGCATGAATATGTAATGTTGTTTGAGCTAATGCAACTATCATTCATTTGGTTGAAGTCCATGTGAACCAAGAGTTCAAATGTAACTCCAAAAATATGCCTTTAGAAATGCCATTTTAGTGTTTCACTTACAATAGGAATAAGTTGGTTTGTCATGCACAAAACTAGTACAGATGGATAGATTGGATTTTTCTGATAATTTTTCATACATAAATTATTTCAATCTGAGCTACAGTTGAATTTCTATGAATTTTCGAAGTTCAAATCATTTTCTGGATTCTCCTAATTTTATTTTAACCAGTAAAGGATTAACTGCATCAGCACAGCGTCAGCCAGTCAACTGCGCTGACTGGGTCAAACCTGACGTGTGGGGTCCACACGTCAGTGTCTTAGGGTTAACTAGGCGGGTTTAAGCCTAACTAAAAGATTAGGGCCACCGGGGCCCACTAGTCAGTGTCAGAGGGGTTAGCTTAAGTAGTGATTAGCACTTGGCTAATCACCTGGCCGACGGGGCCCCCTGTCCGGCCGGCGAGGTCGTCGCCGGTGACCACAAAGCACGGTGGAGTCCTTGTTGAGGCCACGAGGCGGCGTCTGAGAGCACCGGGCGTAGCCCGGGCTCGTCCACATCCAGGGGAGCAAACGGGAGGCTGCGGGGGCGCCGGAGCTCGCCAGAAATGAGCTCGAGGCGGCGACCGGAGTTCGGCCAAGTGTGCGTGCAATGTTGTGGTGCACGGCAGGGGCTGTGGTTGGCGGCATGGGCTTGCTGGGGGGCTGCTGAGCACATTGACGTGCGCGGGCGCGAGCTACGGTGGCCAGGGCGACAACGGCAACATGAACGGTGGTGAGGTGCTACGGCCGAGGTGCCAGACGGAGCTACAACGTGCGAGCGGCAAAACGGGGTGGGGGAAACGAAGCAGGAGCTTACAGCGGACTCGATGGGCTTGACGGCGCGCTCGGGATGCACTGGAGTCGGCGGGGCGGTGATGGGGATCCAGGACAGCCGGAGGTGAAGAAGGCGACGGCGATGGCTCCGGCGCTCTGGCTTGCGTGGCTCAGTGGAGGGCTTCAGCGCGAGGGATGGAACTCTTGGGCTTCTCGAAGAGGCGAGGCTGTGGCGGAGGGCGCAGCAACGGCGAGTGGCAGGGGACGGTGGCGCTCGGGCGGGTCGAGAGAGAGAGAGAGAGATCCAGGGGAGGAGGGAGGACGAGAGAGAGTGAGGGAGGTGCGGGGCGGCGCGTGGCGTCACGCGGGGCATCCAGGCGTCGAGGGGGAGGCCAGGCAATCAGGTGGCATGGGGGCACGGCCGTGCGCGCGTGCCGGCCACACGCCTGGACGACTGGCGCCAGGAGGACGAAGGCGCTGGTGAGGTAGTCCAGCTGGGCCGCACAGTGCTGGGCTAGCTGAGGCTCCAGATGGGTTGCAGGTAAGCACAGGTAAGTTTTTTTTTCCATTTTTGTTTCTTTTCTAATTTCTGACATTTGTTTCTGCTTTTTAAATAATACTAAACTAATTTATTTTCTTATGCCAATTTTTGTAGGAGCTAGTGGTATTATTCCAGAGCTCCTCAACAACTAACATAATTTTTGGACATATATTTTATATATAACAATATATATCCAATGCAAATATTTACTGGATTAATTCCAAATGGCCAAAATAAATATCTATGAGCTCCTAAAAATATTGGTTTGAATTTTTACCTCTGGCCAATAATTCCATAGAGCAACATGAACATTTTCGTGGACCTTTTTGGAGCAATTTTTATCTGGGTCATTTTCCAGAAATGATTTTTGAGGGTTTCACAGATCCCCATTTCAATTAAAATGGAATTTAAACATGATGCACACATGACTAGCTAGCCTTGAGCATACCAGATCTAGGGATGTGACAACTCACCCCCACTTGAAAGAATCTCATCCCAAGATTCAGTGGTCGACGAAAAGAAAGTGGGGTACTCCAGTCGAAGACGATCTTCTCGCTCCCAAGTAGCTTCTCTCTCAGAATGATGAGACCACTGAACCTTAAGAAACTTGATATTCTGATGTCGGGTGACACGCTCTGCTCGATCGAGAATGCGAACCGGGTACTCTTGGTATGTGAGGTCATCCTGGAGATCAAGCGCTTCGTGGTCCACTTCACGAATGGGATCCGAGAAGCAACGCGTGAGTTGAGAGACGTGGAAAACATCATGCACTCTAGAAAGATGTGGGGGTAGTTCCAAATGGTAGGCAACCTCTCCTCGTTTAGCGAGAATGCGAAAAGGACCAATGTAACAAGGAGCCAACTTGCCCTTGATACCGAAACGATGTGTACCCTTCAAAGGAGTAACCCGAAGGTAAGCTTTGTCGCCAACTTCATAGGTCATATACTTATGATGACGATCATACTGGCTCTTCTGACCAGACTGGGCTATTTTCAAATTCTCACGAATGATGTGAACTTGCTCTTCTGCCTCCTGGATCATGTCCAGTCCAAAGAATTGTCTTTCACTGGTTTCTGACCAATTCAAAGGTGTTCGACATCTTCGTCCATACAGAATCTCAAAAGGAGCTTTCTTGAGACTAGATTGATAACTATTGTTATAAGCAAACTCGGCGAAGGGAAGACATTTCTCCCAATCCATATCGAAAGAGATAACACAAACTCTAAGCATGTCTTCAAGAATTTGGTTGACCCTTTCCACCTGATCACTCGACTGAGGGTGGAAAGCGGTACTGAAGGAAAGATGGGTTCCCATGGCAGTTTGGAAACTCTCCCAGAAATGAGAAGTGAAAAGACTGCCACGGTCTGAGTTGATCTCTAGTGGAACACCATGAAGTGACACTATTTGAGAAATATATAAGTCAGCGAGCTGACTATCAGTGATACTCTCTCGATCAGGTAGGAAGTGCGCCACATTTGAGGGACGATCAATGCCTATGAAGATAGCATTATTCCCTCTCTTGGTCCTGGGAAAGCCGGTGATGAAGTCCATACCAACTTTATCCCATTTCTACTCAGTAATAGCTAAAGGCTGAAGGGTGCCAGCAGGTCTCTGATGCTCTGCCTTAACGCGACGACAAACATCACAATTAGCAATGAACTAAGCAATTTCTCTCTTCATCCTAGTCCACCAGAACCTCTGGCGTAGGACGTGATACATCTTAGTAAAACTGTGATGAATCATGAGAGGAGATTCATGCGCCTCCTTAAGGATCAGTTGCCGAAGATACAGCTTCTTGGGGACCACCAGGAGGTTCCCAAAGAAAACAACACCGTAGTCATCTACAGAGAAACTACTAGCAATACCCTTGGCAATGTTTCTCTTGATCCGGGTAATCCCCGTATCATGCTTCTGGGCTTCTATGATGTGATCCACAAGAGTAGGTTTCGCCACCAAGGTACAAAGGAATCCGTGAGAAGCAATGTGAAGGTTAAGCTTACAAAATTCCTCATGGAGAAATGGTTGGCCCTGCTGCAACATGAGATTGTTGCAATAGGATTTATGACTTAGCGCATCAGCCATGACGTTGGCTTTGCCTGGAGTGGAGGTAATCCCTAGATCGTAATCTGAGATCACCTCCAACCAACGTCTTTGCCTAAGGTTCAAATCTGGTTGGGTGAAGATATACTTGAGACTCTGGTGGTCAGTGTAGATATCGCAATGTTTACCAAGAAGGTAATGTCGCCAGGTCTTGAGTGCATAGACTACGGCTACAAGCTCTAATCATGTGTAGGATAATTCTCCTCATGTGGATGCAACTGTCGAGATGCATAGGCAATCACATGACGATCATGCATAAGAATGCAACCTAGTCCCTATCATGAGGCATCGCAATAGATAAAAAGACCTTAGTGAAATCCAGTGGCACAATTATGGGAGCGGAAGTCACGCGTCTTTTCAGTTCCTAAAATTATACTCACACTGTGGGGACAACTCAAACCTTTTATCTTTCTTGAGAAGTTCCGTGAGGGGTTTGGCTAATTTGGAGAAGTTTTCAACAAAGCGGCGACAATAACTGGCTAGACCAAGGAAACTCCTAACTTGTTTAACTGATTCAGGTGGAGTCCAATCGAGAACGGCCTTAACTCTCTCGGGATTGACAACAATGCCCTTACCAGAGATCAGGTGGCCTAGGTAGGTCACTTCTGGCAACCAAAATTCACACTTGGAAACTTTGCATAAAGGTTGTGCTCTCTGAGTTTTTCTAACACAAGTCTAAGATGTTTGACATGCTCTTCCTCGTTCTTCGAGTAAATAAGAATGTAGCTAGAGCGTTGGTTAGACCGAAGGACATGATGGTGTACCCGTACTGGCCATAACGAGTGACAAAAGCCGTCTTGGGGATGTCTCCATTTCTGATCTTGATTTGGTGATAACCTAACCTCAAATCCATCTTGGAGAAGACTAAGGATCCAGCGAGCTGATCATACAGGTCATTGATCCTGGGGAGCGATATTTGTTCTTTATCGTGACCAAATTAATGGGACGATAATCTACATCCATCCGGTCTGTACCATCCTTCTTCTCGACGAAGAGGACGGGGCAAGCCCAAGGAGAAGAACTAGGACGGATGAAACCATTTGGCAAGGACTCATCGAGTTGTTTCTTAAGCTCAGCTAGTTCTAAGGGTGCCATCTTGTAAGGTCTCCTAGAGATTGCAGCGGTTCCTGGGATAAGATCTATGACGAACTCTACATCTCTGTCAGGTGGAAGACCTGGCAGTTCCTATGGAAAGACATCCAGAAAGTCACGGACTACCAGAATATCCTCAAGATCTGGAAGAGGGCTGGCATTAAGAGAATAGAGTTGACACTTTGCAACTCTAGTGGACACAGTGACTATCTTGCCAGATGGATGTGTGACCTGAACAGACCAAGATGATGTTAATATTTGTAGACTTGAGGGCTGTAAGTGATGCAAGGAATACAAGTCTGTCAACAAGGATTTCGTTACCATGGCTTACACTATAAGTTTGCCATTTGGATCCAGGAGTTTGAATGACTAGTGGAGAGGGCATATCACAAAATGACATGTTGTGCAAGCTAGCATAGCTTTCAAAAATGAAGGAGTGAGATGCTCCAATATCGAGCAGAACTGATGCTGGATGACAATTGACAAGGAGTGTACCAAGAACAACATTCAGATCATCATGAGCGTCTTTAGCTGAAACGTGATGCACACATCCATGTTTAGTGTGAGCTGGCTTAGCACTGATCATCTTGCTTCATGGCTTAACATAGCCAACCGACTTCTCGGGCTAGGGTGGAGCATAACTAGTCTGAGAGCAGTCACGTGCATAGTGTCCTGGCTTCCCACATGAGAAGCAAGTCCCTTTGGTTGGACGTGGACCCGCATTGACAAGCGGTCTACCAGTAGGCCTGGTGGAGCATACGACTGAGCTGGGTGAGGCGCCATGTAAGATGGCCTCGGTGAAAATCCAGAAGGAAGAACAGAGTTTGGAACCCAAATGTAGCGCTTTTGAGAGCTAGAGCCGGAGGAAGATCCCAAATCACGGGTGTGCTTACGAGACTCCTCGTAAGTGAGCTGAGTTGTCTCTGCATTAATGGCCTTGTTCACAAGAGCTTGGAATGTATCACAATGATGCAGGTGGAGATCACGACGCAACTTGGGGTTGAGACCCTTCCGGAACCTAGCCTGCTTCTTGGCGACCGTGGACACCTCTTCTGTGGCATAGCGGGCAAGGTTCTCAAACTCTCTACTGTAAGCATCAACAGCTATGTTACTCTGGGTGAAACTACAGAACTCTTCTCTCTTGCAATCAATGAGGGCCTAAGGGATGTGGTGCTCATGAAAAGCCTCAGTGAAATCTCTCTAGGTGGGTATCTGGCTAGCTGGAAGCATAGCATCATAGTTCTGCCACCAAAGACTAGTAGGACCTTCCAGGTGGTATGTGGCATAGGTGACCTTGTCATTGTTAGATACATTCGCAGAATGCAGCTTATGAGTGATGCTACGAAGCCAGTCATCTGCATTGAGTGGCTCAATAGAATGATGAAAGGTGGGTGGGTGCAAGCGAATAAAGTCATGAATGGTCGCAGACTCTTTGAACTGATGTGCGATGTTCTCTGCCAAAAAGTGATTAGATTCACACTTGTTCCTCTCCATCTCTAACATGAACTTTGTCAACGAAGGCGGGTCGGGAGGATCCTCATCCCTACTATCTCCGTTGTTCTGTCTACAAGCAACAGAACTTCACTTAACTGATGACATCCTGAGAAGCGAAACCAAGGACGAAATCAGCATCAACTATAGGCTATAGAATGTAAGACAAGGAATTAGTATCTCTCGAACTCCTAGGGAAATTCCGGCAACATAATGACAGTAAAATGCTCAGAATGGGACATCCTGCCAAAAATGGGGTAGTACATCAACTCAACATCACCACTCAAGGTTCTGAGATAATACTAAACAGACTACACCGGAAGTACTCGAAAACTGGGATAAGACTCTGATCAACCAAACCCAGGGAACTATTGAGTAGTAACACGTGATCTTGATAGATGGAAGAGAAAGCCTGGTTCCTTAACCCCGAAGGAAAGATAGGATGACTCAGATCATAAGGCCATGAGGTATAAGGAGTAAAAAGAGCCTTACGTTCCTTGCCACAATCAACTCCCTTACATAACTAAAGAATTTCTAGACTCAATTTCCACCAGTTTGGCTTGGTAATGCTACATGCAGTCAGGCTCTGATACGAAAGCTATTGGGACCCCGATCCTAAGTCACACTGATCTAGCATGTAACACATCATATCACTTTGCGGCCTCACGCACGGTATTCCGACGGGTGCCACCTTACCTGGAACGGGACCGTTTGCACCTTTTGGCTCACGTATATGATTGTCTCGCTAGCATCCATATGACAGAGAACCCGGGCCAACATGACTAGTCATGAACCCAAAGTGGCACAAACTTACAGGAACAGGCATACACGACCCAGCAACGAATGTGCCGGTCATCAGCGAGCCAATCTGGGTTGTAGCAGCTGGGCTAATAGGACTTCGGAGAATCCAGGCTGTAGCAGGCTAACAGGACTCCGGTAGACACCGCGTGACATTTCCCCGTAGGGACAGGCACAGGAACGAAGAAGGACACATGCCGGCCAGCCTAAGTGTTCCGGAGCAGTAGCAAGCTACCATGGCTCAGTAGAAGCACTAGGAAACATTTGCTCATAAGAGAGGCTACCAAGAATAAACCACTAGGTTGTCGGATCCCACACATAGAAATACACATTACACGTATGCATAACATGGAACTATGTGTTGTACAACATGGCATCACAACATAACTCAACAACTCATATAGATCAAAGCTCAGGAGAGCCATCATAGTATTTATTACAAACAGGGGTCACGTGACCCAACCTTCAGAGCATACAAGCAATAGACAGAAGCATTACATGTCTGAGTATAGACATCTACAAATGAAAAAGGCTGAAGAGCCTGACTATCTACAACATCAGATCAAGATCGTAGCTAAGGTACAAGCTACTTGTCGAAGTCCACGTAAACTAGTAAGACCGAGCTCTCCGCTGCAAAAACATAAATAAAGCAACATGAGTACAAAGGTACTCAGCAAGACATACATCAGATCCTATCATACATTCATTTGTTTCAAAAAGGTAATGTAGGGTTTAGTTGCAGCAAGCCAGCTTTGACTCAGTGGCTATCATGTTCTACGACTACGAGTAAATTCTTTGAGTCGAGACAGTGCACACGAGTCCACTAATCACCACACAATACACTACTATGGATTCATCCCCGTCTCCCTACGAGAAGGCCATCCATAGCACTCACACTTGTCTTGAGCATTTTAGAGTATCCACATCAAGTTGTCTATGTACCACGTAAGCATCGAAGAAGTCCATAACCGCGGACCCGGCTATTCGAATAGATCATGTTAACCCTGCAGGGGTGTACTTCTTCACACACGCTCTTGCCATTTACCGCCACGTACACGTCATGTATCTCGGCAACCTTCAAGTGGAAGCCTGGTGAGGGTGTCGGGCATGACCTGACTAACCACACAAGACTCTAGCCCAGGTTTATCGCCCATTCGGGTTCTACCCGCAAGGGAGTCCGGCCGAGGCTTCCATCACGGCCCCAAATGATGTGAGCAGGGTTCCCAAGCCCAACAACCAGGTGCCACTTAGTACAATGTGCCACGTGTGCCTAGTCTGTCCCAAACCCACCCTGTCGGGTGCCACTTGGTAGAAGAATAACACTACCTACAAACACCAGAAACTAGTTGCGACTCCTGGACAGAGATCAAGTTGGTTAATAAGTCGAGACGGGTTGAGTTACCGGAACCCAATATGTGGTACTAACTAGTCATTGGACAACATACACAGAACTCAGTGCTTAAGGACGGTTCCAGTGAGACAACCCACCATGTATTCCTACATGGCCTCTCACCGCTACCTTTACCAAATCGTGTTCACACTCTTAACTCTCAGCATCAGAATATAAAGCACTGTACTCCAATTCATTCACAATGAATCAGACCTGACACACTCTAAGCAATAGCAGGCGTGGCATGGTAGGAACACAATAGTGGATTCAATCGACTCCTACACATGCTAGTGGGTTTCAACTATTTACAGTGGCAATGACAGGTCATGCAGAGGAATGGGTTCAACTACCGCAGCACAAAGTAGCAATTGAATCGTTGTTGTCCTAATGCAATAACAGAGAGTAGGAGCGAGAGAGTAGGATTGTATCGGAATAAACAATGGGGGGTTGCTTGCCTGGTAGATCGATAAGGGGGCACTGCCCCTCAAACAGGTACTCTGGAACGGTCTCCGGAGCAAGACCTATCGAGAAGGAATGGTGTCGACAAGCAATACACAAGCATATGCAACAATATGATGCATGAACATGGCATGAAGATGTGATATTGATTGAGCTAATGCAACTATCATTCATTTGGTTGAAGTCCATTTGAACCAAGAGTTGAAATGCAACTCCAAAAATATGCCTTTATAAATGCCATTTTAGTGTTCCAGTTATATAGTAGGTATAAGTTGGTTTGTCATGCATGAAAGTAGTACAGATGGATATATTGGATTTTTCTTATAATTTTTCATATATAAATTATTTCAATCTGAGCTACGATTGAATTTCTATGAATTTTTGAAGTTTAAATCATTTTATGGATTTTCCTGATTTAATTTTAACCAGAAAAGGATTAACTGCGTGAGCACAGCATCATGCTTGTGTTAGCAAGTCAACTGTGCTGACTGAGTTAAACCTGACGCATGGGGTCCACACGTGAGGGTCTCAGGGTTAATTAGGGGGGTTAAAGCCTAACTAAAAGATTAGGGCCACCGGGGCCCACTAGTCAGTGTCAGAGGGGTTAGCTTAAGTGGCGATTAGCATTAAGCTAATCACCTGGCCAACAGGGCCCACCTATCCGGCTGGCAAGGTCGTCACCGGCGACCACAAAGCACGGCAGAGTCCTTGTTGGGGCCATAGGGCGGCGTCTAAGAGCACCGGGGCGTAGCCCGGGCTCGTCCGCATCCAGGGGAGTAAACGAGAAGCTGCGGGGGCGCTGGAGCTCACCGGAAACGAGCTGAGGCGGCGGCCGGAGATTTGTCCAAGTGCGCGCACATCATTGTGGTGCACGACAGGGGTTGTGGTTGGCGGTGTGGTCTTGCTGGGGGGTTGCTGAGCGTGTTGACATGCGCGGGCGTGAGCTACGGTGGCCAGGACAATGGCGGCGATGTCAACGGCGGCGAGGTGCTACGGCCGAGGTGGCATATGGAGCTATGGCGCGCAAGCGGCAAAATGGGGAGGGGGAAATGAAGCAGGAGCTCACAAAGGACTCGATGGGCATGACGGCGCGCTCGGGGATGCATTGGAGTCGGCAGGGAGGGCATGGGGATCCACGGCGGCCGAAGGTGAAGAAGGCAACGGCGACGGCTCCACGGGGCGCTCCGGCTTGTGTGGCTCGGCGGAGGGCTTCAGCGTGAGGAGGCGAAGCTCTTGGGCTTGTCGGAGAGGCGAGGCCGTGGCGGAGGGCGCGGCAACGGCGAGCGGCGACGACGGTGGCGCTCGGGCGGGGAGAGAGAGAGAGAGAGAGAGAGAGAGAGAGAGAGAGAGAGAGATAGAGAGAGAGAGATCCCGGGGAGGAGGGAGGACAAGAGAGAGTGAGGGAGGTGTGGGGCGGGGCGTGGCGTCGCGCGGGGCATCCAGGCGTCGAGGGGGGGGGGGCAGGCATGCAGGTGGCGTGGTGGCACGCCTGTGCGCACGCGCCGGCCACACGCCTGGCCGACTGGCGCCAGGAGGACGACGGCGCTGGTGGGCTGGTCCAGCTGGGCCAGCTGGGGCGCCAGATGGGCTGCAGGTAAGCACAGGTAAGTTTTTTCCATTTTTGTTTCTTTTCTAATTTTTGACATTTGTTTCTGCTTTTTAAATAATACTAAACTAATTTATTTTCTTATGGCAATTTTTGTAGGAGCTAGTGGTATTATTCCAGAGCTCCCCAACAACTAACATAATTTTTGGACATATATTTATATATAACAATATATATCCAATGCAAATATTTATTGGATTAATTCCAAATGGCCAAAATAAATATCTATGATCTCCTAAAAATATTGGTTTGTATTTTTACCTCTGACCAATAATTCCAGAGAGCAACATGAACATTTTCTTGGACCTTTCTGGAGCAATTTTTATCTGGGTCATTTTCCAGAAATGATTTCTGAGGGTTTCACAAATCCCCATTTCAACTAGAATGGAATTTAAACATGATGCACACATGACTAGCTAGCCGTGAGCATACCAGAACTAGGTATGTGACATTTCATATAGAGCATGCTCAAAACGGAGCAACGAATCAACACATACACACGAAACAAGTTTAAAGGACAAGCTGTCCAAAACAGCAACTAGGCACTTTGCAACCATGAAAACAACATGCTACAGGAATCATATGAGCACAAACTTGAAATGCACTTCAAGTACAGATAACATACTTCAAATATCATTAAGGTTCAGGTTCATAGGCATCAAGATTAAACCAATATGATCAATGCAAATGCAACTTTATAACACATAAGCATAATACACGAGCAGAGTTAATATGATGGCATGTTGGAGGCATGAAACAAAGATTCTACAGTAACTATACCTAGCAACCAAGGGCATGGCATCAAATTACACATAAAAAGGAGCAAACAACATCAAAGCATCATATACATATGGCTCATGGATTAGTGCGAACCATTATGACAAGTTCGAATGTTGAAATAGTTTCAGCAAGTGTAAAGCTGCAATATTATGATAGCATGTTTGCAAGCACCAAATAGAGGCATATGGTATCCAGAATTATCAAACATGGCATGTGAACAGAGTACTCATAGCATACTTCAAAACATGTCAATGGAGCATCTCCAAAAGAGGCATAGAATAATTACTATCAAGCTCACAACATGGCGTCATGATGTTAATAGAAAACTGAAACATTATATTGGCATGTTCCTTGCAATAAAAACATATGCTACAAGACATATATGAGGCATCAAAAGGCATCAAATGATAGAGCATAACATGAAAAACAAGACATGTCAATTAAGTGTGACGCCCCCGATTCAATCATACACGCAAATGTGTACGATCAAGATCAGGGACTCACGGGAAGATATCACAACACAACTCTAGACACAAATAAAATAATGCAAGCTTTATATTACAAGCCAAGGGCCTCGAGGGCTGTTATAGATAGCTCGATACACAAACGTCAGTGCAAGCAACAATATCTGAGTACAGACATAAGTTAACCAAGGATGCCTTAAGAAGGCTAGCACAAAAGCAACAACGATCGAAGAGGCAAGGCCTCCTGCCTGGGACCTCCTAACTACTCCTGGTCATCGGTGGCCTCCATGTAGTAGCATCCATCGGCGGTGGCATCTGGCTCCAGGGATCCATCATCTAGTTGCATCAACCGGAAAGAACAAAGAAGGGGGGAAACGGGGTAGCAAATCAACCGTGAGTACTCATCTAAAGTACTCGCAAGCATCAGATCTATACTAAGTATGCACTCGTATCAAATGGAAGGTTTGTATCTATGGACTGAACTGCAGAATGCCGGAATAGAGGGGAAGGCCTAGCCTATCGAAGACTAGCATCTTCAAGCAGCTCCCAGCATCTTGAAGCATGTAGAAGAGTATAGAATAGCAGTTTATAATTAACAAACATGTTGTAGACTCAACGCCCAGAGATCCTTCCCCGACTCCCTGTGGAAAAGTAATCTCGGAGCCACATATCCATCACATATCTCAAGTATCCATTTCTAGTTATATAAGATCAGGATACAAGTCTGAGCATCCATTACCGTGGACACAGTATTCGAATATATATCTTCCCTGCAGGGGTGCACCACGTTCCCAACATGCTCGATCACTCTGGCCGGACACACCTTTTTGGGGTCAATGCCCAGCCTCGAGAATCAACATGTCGTCGCCCTGCCTAGGCTCAGCAGAGAGGTCCCCGCCGGTCTACATCCTAAGCACTCTGGGGTCTTGGGCCCATCGCCCGCAGCACTCCGGGTCGTTGCAAGCAGGGTGGATACCAGCACCGCCTCGGATGGCCAGCACGATCCGACCGTGCCGCACTGTTGAATTGGACATCTGACAAAGCTATGGCTAATACTATGACATCAAGGCCCATAACTATTCTCACGTGGTGGTTAGTGCATAAAGGCCAAAGGCCAAGTCAGAACAAATACCCAAACCTGTTAGTGCATTGGGGGCTCGCGGAGACGAGCAGAGACTCGTGATAATGTGAACCCGTCGCCCCGTCTCGTGGACTTACGGCAAGGGCCCAGACTGCCTGGCCATGACATGTGGAAAACTCGCGGGTGCTCTACGGGCCCGCCCAACTTCCACATCAAATGGCGGGTACCTCT
The DNA here is from genome assembly GCF_018294505.1 of Triticum aestivum. Taxonomy (NCBI): domain Eukaryota; kingdom Viridiplantae; phylum Streptophyta; class Magnoliopsida; order Poales; family Poaceae; genus Triticum; species Triticum aestivum. The sequence continues at coordinate 628,123,564 of NC_057798.1, forward strand.
CAGGTCCGACCCGACTTCAACAATGGTCTCAAGTAAAGTCAAGGTAACCGTGTGTCCAAACATCAAGGGGAAAACCCAAGGACTCACCCTCGGTGGATTCCACTTGATGTAATCATCAAGGTGAATGTAAGAGGAACCACCCTCGAGGTTCACACTTGAGGGGTTGCACGACAGAGTCGTATCGGAAGTGGTTAAGGATGAATCACCCTCGATGACCACAACCGAATAGCTACACTACAGGGATCTCATCAGGAGTGATGTATGAGGTACCACCCTCGGCACTCGATGGTAACTCTGCAGAGTCGAGCAACAAAAAGGGCCTGATGTGATGTGAGATGTCGGGATCTGGTCATCGATCACGTTGATCGAGTCGTCAATGATGAAGCAGGGGCAACAAGGACAAGGTGGGGGTCACTGATGGATCACTAACCAACCTATACTAAGGAGTTTAGGATAAGCAAGTCAGGTACAATAGCAGGTACAAAAGCAGGCCATGCATCAGAATAGGAGCAATTAATTACAGTAGCAAAATCTAATGCAAGCATGAAAGAATGGAATGGGCAATATCGGGATGATCAAAGGGGGGGCTTGCCTGGAAGCTCCGCTGAAAGGTAAGAAGGGTCGTCGGTGACGTAGTTGATCATAGTGGCATCACCAGCGGTCTCGGGATCTACCGGAGAGAAGAGGGGGAAGAAACAGTAAATACAACCAAACCGATGAAACACTAAGCATGACAATAAGCGGTGCTAGGGGTGTTCTAACGCTGTACTAGGCGATACTGGCGAAGGGGGAAAACATTCGGGAAAATTTTCCCGGTTCTGGACGTCTGTCAGACTGATGAACCGGAGGGAAAGGTTTGACGTTTGCTATGCTAGGGACGTGTGGCGGATGAATGGGCCGCGTGTTTGGATTCGTCTCGTCGTTCTGAGCAACTTTTATGTAGAAAATATTTTCATCTGAGCTACGGTTTATTTTCTAAGATTTTTCAAAGATTTAACAATGCCTGGAAAATCCCTGAAATTTTACTAAGTCTGAGAATTCGTCAGGTTTTTTAAACATCACTTAGCTGTTTTCAATAGGCTATAACTATTGTTCTGTTCATCCTATGGCTTAGTGCCTTATATCAATACTGATCAATTTCATGTGATCTACAAGATGGTACCAATTGCATCTCTACTAGATCCCTGCAACTTGTTTATTTTCTGTTCTAAAGAACTACCATAATAACTCTGTTTTTCTGTTGTTTTAGCTAACAGAACTTAGCATTTTGCGATTTTAATAGGATATAATCCATGCATCAAAAGGATTTGGTCCAGTGGGGTAAAATGGAGTTTGTCAAGTATACTATCTTCCCATATTTATTTTAGTCCTGCTAACAACTTTTTAGTCTATGTTTAGGGGTTGTTTAGAGAGCCAATCAATGTAGAAATAGAAAAGGTAGCTACTAGAAGCTATAGTAGCTAGCATCAGTACAACTACAACCAATCAGCGGTGGACGCGCGCTTGCGGGCGCAGGCGGCTACAGGCAAGCGCGGGCGAAGCTGCACGCAACGGGCGCGGTGGGGCGCCGCTGCGGGCGCGCAGGCAAAGGCGGGGAGGCCACGACGCGCAGGCGCGGCAGCGGTTGCGGCAACAACAAGCAGTAGGCCGCAGTAGTCCGCAAGGGCTCCCGGGGGCACGGCCAGGGGCGCATGACCGCGTGCGGCAGCGGAGTTTCGGCCATGGCGTCCAAAGCACCGGCCGACGATGAGCATGCACGGCACATGGTCGGGTGCAACCGATCGTGGCTAGAGGCCAACGGAGCACGGCGAGGGAGTCGTGCTAGCGGCTGAAGGCTACGGCAATGAGCGGAAGATGCGCTAATGGACCGAATCCAACGGGGAAAAGGAGGAGAAGGAGCAGATGCTCACAGTGTGGCACACGAAAGGCCGGCGACGGATTAGTAGTAGCAGGACGGTTGCAGCGGACGGAGCTCACCGGCGACCGCGGGTGGGGAAAAGAGCTCGGTCCCGATGGTGGACGGGGGTCCGAGCTTGATCTTGTGGACAGGGAGGATTATGCATGGACTGATTGGTAGCATCAAGCAAACGTAGCAACATGATAAGACAGAATCAGATTTGACAGAACATCAACAACAAGTAGCCCACTTCACAAGCTTGTTGCACTCACTACAGGGCATATCAAAATACATGGACTGCACCATATAAAAGATGGCATAATTATGCTCCTAAAACATGTAGACATGATGCTCAAAATAAAATCACACAAAAAGATATAAAAATGACATAGGCAAGTTACAACAGTTTCAACAGTTAACAGCAACATGCACTTTTCAACAGAGATTAGCATGTCAAGATGCACCCTAAAATGAATAAAAATCACACCAACATGTATAGCATGGAGAGAAGAACATGTGCATATCAAGATCATCACCATAGGATCAACACAGACAAAGTTACACCACTCACAAGATGCATACATGATGTTAACATGCAGCAGATTACAACAGTTTATATCACTTAGCAGTTTCGCAATGACGATTAGGGCATCAAGATGAAAAGTAACATGAATGTAAACTACTCCATCATGTAGAGCATCAAGAGATGAACATTTTGACATATTATGCATGCAAAACGGAGCAACATGCGTAGAGTTATCACTTGGCAAACATGCACACATTATGTAGCAATGCAGGGACTTAGCCCTTCTTCTGAAGAAAAAATGGATGAGCGTGAAATACCTATATCTCGCATGGGTGAAACATAGGGGTTGGGCGCTAGGCTCACCGTAGCGGGCCAAGGCCCAGTTGGGGAAGAGGCCTGGCAGGCCGGGCGAGCTGGGCCGGGTCACGGGGCCCACGCGAGGGGAGCTTGTCCCCGACCTTGCCCGAGGCCGAGGTGAGGCATGGCGGAGACGGTGGGGCAAAGGGTTCCCGCCAGCGGAGGCCAGAGACGGGTGGCAGACGGCAGGGGAACGGACGGATCGGGCCTTGGGGCACCGGATCTGGCCGGTTTCCGGGGCCGACGGGGCACCGGCGCGGCAGAGCTTCATGGGCGGGGGCGGCCATCTAGGGCGGCGGCGACGGTTTCCTGGGGCGGCTCCGGCGGGGTAGGCAGCGTCGCGCGGTAGTGGGACGGCAAGCGAGCGGCACGCAACGATGCGGCGACGGCGGGCTGCGCGGGGCGACGCGCGACAGCGGGACGGCAAGCGAGCGGCACGCAGCGATGCGGCGGCGGCGGGCTGCATGGTGCGGCGCGGGGCGAATAGGTGGCGGCATCTGGTTTGCTGAGGGCAGTGGCGGACATGTCCAGCGGCGGGGGTGGATTTGTCCGGTGGCGCGAGGAGGGGGAAGGCTAGGGTTTGGACTAAGATTTGGATGGGGGAGGGCATTTATATAGATAGAGGGAGCTAGGAGAGTCCAAATCAGGTTCGGTTTTTGCCCACACGGTCGTGATCCAATGGCGGAGAGCATGGGGGGGGGGGTTTAGATGGGCTAGTGGGCTATTGTGGAGGGATGCTGGGCTGCAAAGAGAAGGGGAGTTTCAAGGTTACACGGTTAACTGTTGGGGCATCAAACGACCTCAAAATGGAATGAGTGTGTCTGGGCTCAGAACCGACAGCGGAGAGAACCGGGAGGAGCCAGATAGATGCAAGTTTTGAAAAACATGCAGATGAAATGCAGATGATGACATGGTAAAGTGCAACACACAAGTAAATGACATGGCAACGATGGCGAATAAGTGGAAGACACCTAGCGCATCGGTCTCGGGGCGTTACAATTCTCCTCCGCTAACAAGAGATCTCGTCCCGAGATCTTAGAACTGAGATGGAAGAAAAAAGGATGATGTGAATTAAGAACGCAAGAGAGAAGATGAATAAAGTCGAGAGCACTCGGGTAGAAAAGATGAACTGCGAATATGGCAAGAATCAAGTGCTCAAGGATTAAGATAGAAACTGAAACCACTTTGGTTAGAATAAGATGGGAAAGGAATAAGAATAAAAGAATTCCGGCAGCACTCCGGCTGAAAATGGGAGGAATAGAACATGAACTTCACAAGATGGGATGACACTTGACGAGATGAACAACACAATGCCTCTAGAAAAGTAGAGGAATGAAAAGAATGGATAAAAGAACAACAACTTCCACCATGAATGAATTAGATAGCATCCTTATAGGACAGGTTGAACAGAGTTGTTGGAAAAATCAACAACAAAAGAATAAGCTTGTTGTGGACTTATAGAAAAACATCTGAAAACTTGAGGTGGAATTATGCCACAACCAAATGCTTGAATAACTGAGAAGAACAAAGAAATGCAAAACTCCACTTCAAAAGAATTTGAACGGGATCTTGGATAAGGCATGTGACTGATGGAATCCAATCTTACATCACACTTTGAAAAGAACTGGGAATAGCTCCGGAATAATTAGAAGAGTCGGGTAAGATCCTGGAAAAAGACATGTGGATGCCCACTAAAAAGAAGCACCATTGAAAACGATTGAAGAAGCGAGATGATGCATGGGAATGATTGAAAGACTTGAATGAGGTGACAACCTCGAAATAATAGAATGCAGACATGAACCTTCTGAGATGTCTTGAGCACTCTGGAAGGATTTAACTGGCGAGAGGCGAACGAGCAAGGGGAGAACATTTTATAAAGGAAAGAATATGATCAACACCGAATACTTGAATTGAATCCACCGGAAAAGAAAGCGAGACAAACAATGATGAACTAGACAAGAATTCACCGGTTCAAGTGATTGAGGAAAGACTGAAGAGGCTCCACGCGAATGAAATTGATGCTCAAAAGAGACTCAGGCTCCGGGAAGAAGACGGGTGGGTGCGAAAAACTAAGTCAACTTGGAAGGGCGAACCAACGAATAACATTAAGATAAAAACAGCGGTTGAAATAATCGAGGAAAGAATGCAAATGCTTTGCACAAGTAGGATGGATACTCGATTATGGACTCTGGCTCCGAGAAGAAAAAGGATGTGCGGGTGGGGGGAAAAGAAAGACAACTGAGGACGACATCGTTTCTCTTCAGACGACATTGCTTCCCCGTCCGAGAAAGAGCTGAGGATCTATCTTGCAAAGATGATGACGGATCGGATCATCTCAAAGAGAAGTGCACCGGTTGAACAAAGGGTAGACAACGAATGAAAACACCTGCGCGATCCTAAAGAAAATTTGAAGGCGAAGAGGAGTAATTCAAAACACCTACGTCAAGATTCCTCACCAGAGTGACGAAGAGGCTCAGGATTAAAAAGAATTCCTACTCTCCGATATAACTAGACATAGAAATAGTTTTCTTCTAGACTCGACAACGGCCAACTACAATCAATCAAGGGGGGCTCCTATGGTCGGTCAAGGCTCTCATACCAACTTGTCACGCCCAATATGTGACCCTATCCTAAAGGAACTCGAAGGTCCCACCAAGGATAGAAGCGCATATTGGAGATGCTTTTGCAAGGTGGATATCATTACATCGTACCATTACATAATAGTTGGGGATACATAAAAAAGGCATACAATGCCACATGAATACAACAACATCAAGGGTAACATCTGACTACAGATGAAATAGAAATAGAAACTCAAACGACATCCACCCTGCTAGCCCAGGCTGCCAACCAGGAACATATCCCCTGAATGAAGAAAAAGCGGAAGAAGAGCTCCAAAACAAGTAAACATCGCTCTTGCGTCATGAACATCGCATTACATGTACCTGCAACTGTTCTTATAGTAAACTGTGAGCCACGAGGACTCAGCAATCCCATTACCGTGGGTATCAAGACTAGCAAAGCTTAATGGGTATGGAATGGATACGTGGTGAGGTTGCAGCAGCGACTAAACATGTATGGTGGCTAACATACAAGTACAAGAATAAGATGAGAAGCTACGCAAATGGTCGCAAACTAGTAATGATCAAGAAGTGATCATGACCTACTGATGTTCAAACATAACCCCGCCGTGTTCTCTTCTTGACCCACTCGAAAAGAGACAGTCATGGTTACACACGCGGTTGGGTATTTTAGTTCGAATCTGGTGTCAAGTTTGCTACAACCGAATATTAAAAACTCTCATCTGCCACATAACCGCAGGCACGGCTTTCGTAAGATCAAACCCGGCAAGGGTGTCCCAACTTAGCCCATAACAAGCTCATGATCCATGGAAACAATCCTCCATTGCGTGACATCCGATCAGACTCGGGATCCCTGTGCACAAGACATTTCGACAATGGTAAAACAAAACCAGCAAGACCTCCCGGTGTGCTGACAAATCCCGATAGGAGCCGCACGTATCTTGTTCTTAGGGCACAGCGGATAGGCCAGACGTCGGGTTGGCTGAGACCCTGGTTGCCCAGGGGGCGATAGACATCGCCCAAGTTGGACCAACACTCAGAGGAGCATTGGCCCGGGGGTTGATTAAAAATACTAGGGGTCCGGAGAAAATCACCTATTTAAGTTTTAGTTGTTATATTAGGCAAATGGAAAACAAATGTCGGGCCTTGCTGGAAGAGTTTTATTCAAACCAAACTGTCAAGAGGGTCCCATACCCCTCACTGTGTTAGGGACACAAAATCAAGGAACATAATACCGGTATGACAGAAACTAGGGTGGCAACAGTGGAACAAAATACCAGGCATAAGGCCGATCCTTCCACCCTTTACTAAGTATATAGATGCATTAATTAAATAAGAGATATTGTGATATCCCAAAAATCCATGATATCCATGTTCCAACATGGAACAACCTACAACTGCACCTGCAACTAGCAACGCTATAAGAGGGGCTGAGAAAAGTGGTAGCATAGCCAAAAAATGGTTTGATAGGAAGGGTGAAAAAGGTTAGAGGCTGTCATGGAAATTTGGGAGGCTTGATAAACAAGTGGTAGGAACCGCGACATAGCGATAGCATCGAGACAACTAGCATAGCAACAATAGTAGTGAGATCCAGGGTGACGGTCATCTTGCCTGAAATCCCACTAGGAAGAAGAACGAGTCCATAAAGAAGACGAACGGGCGAAGGCGAACCAAGCATAGAGGAACGTATCCTCACGATCGCAACGAAATAGGAACTATCGAGAAGAAGCACAACCGGAAAGAAGCAAACAACAAGGTAAACACACACCACATAAACATGGCATGATGCTCAACCAAGGATGATGCATGACAAGGCTACATGATGCTACTCATGGCAATAGATGATGCATACGAGAACATCACAACAAAGCAAGATTAAATGAGGCCGGAAACAACATATAACAATTCTGGTAAGTCCTCATATGCTAATTTAGAAATTGGCCCAGATCTGAACAAACATTAAGTTGAGATTGTTAAACAGCAAGTTAAATAGCACCATGATGATCTACACGAAATTCTAGTCAAGTTACATATAAAGTTCATTTAATTCGGAGCTACGGCCTAGAAAATATGATCAAAACAAGTTAAACAAGGCATTGATGCAAAAAGCATTAAACATCAAGCAAACATACTCCGAACATGGATGCAACAAGATCAACACATACACACGAAACAAGATTGAAGGACAAGTTGTCCAAAACAGCAACTAGGCACTTTGCAACCATCAAAACAACATGCTATAGGAATCATATGAGCACAAACGTGACATGCTCTTCAAGTACAGAGAAAATACTTCGAATATCATTAAGGTTCAGGTTCATAGGCATCAAGATTAAACCAATATGATCAATGCAAAATGCAACTTTATAACACAGCAGCATAATACATGAGCAGAGTTAATATGATGGCATGTTGGAGGCATAAAACAAAGATACTACAACAACTATACATAGCAACCAAGGGCATGGCATCAAATTACACTTAACAAGTAGCAAATAACATCAAAGCATCATATACATATGGCCCATGGATTAGTGGGAACCATCAAGACAAGTTTGAATGTTGAAACAGTTTCAGCAAGTGTAAAACAGCAACATTATGATAGCATTTTTTCAAGCACTAAAAAGAGGCATATGGTATCCAAAATTATCAAAAATGGCATGTGAACAGAGTACTCATAACATACTTCAAAACATGTTATCGGAGCATCTCCAGAAGAGGCATAGAATAATTACTATCAAGCTCACAACATGGCAACATAATGTTAACAGAAAATTGAAACATTATATAGTCATGTTCATGGCAATGAAAACATATGCTACAAGACATATATGAGGCATAAAAAGGCATGGCATGATAGAGCATAACATGGAAAACAAAACATGTCAACTAAGAATCTCCAGATTATGCATGGGTTAATTGGTAGCATCAAGAAAACATAGTAACATAATAAGACATAATCAGACTTGACAGAACAGTAACATGGTGCTCAAAAGAAAATCACACAAAAAGATATAAAAATGACAAATAGGCAAGTTACAGCAGTTTTCAGCAGTTAACGGCACCATGCACTTTTGCAACAGAGATTAGCATGTCAATATGCACCCTAAAATGAATTCAAAGCACACTAACATGTAGAGTATGAAGAGCATAACATGTGCGTATCAAGATCATCACCATAGGATCTACAGAGACGAAGTTACACCACTCACCATATGCATACATGATGTTAACATGCAGCAGTTTACAATAGTTTATATCACTTAGCAGTTTTGCAACCAAGATTAGGGCATAAAGATGAAAAACATGAATGAAAACTACTCCATCATGTAGAGCATCAAGATAGGAACATTTTGACATATTATGCATGCAAAACGAAGCAACATGCATAGAGTTATCACTTGGCAAACATGCACACATTATGTAGCAATGCAAGGACTTGGCCATTTTTCTAAAAAATGGACGAGCGCAAAATAACTATATTTCGCACGGGCTAAACATAGGGGTGGGGCACTAGGCTCACCATAGCGGGCCAAGGCCCAGTTGGGGAAGAGGCCTGGCAGGCCAGGCGAGCTAGGCCGGGTCATGGGGCCCACATGAGGGGAGCTCTTCCTCGACCTTTCTCGAGGCCGAGGCAAGGCATGGCGGCGGCGGCGGGGCGAAGGGCTCCGGCGAGCGGAGGTCGGAGACGGGCGGCGAACAGCAGGGGAACGGACGGATCGGGCCTTGGGGCACCGGATCCGGCCGGTTTTCGGGGCTGATGGGGCACCGGCGTGGCGGAGCTTCACGGGCGGGGGCGGCCATCCAGGGCGGCAGCGCCGGTTTCCTGGGGCGCCTCCGGCGGGGCATCCAGCGGCGCGCAGCGATGCGGCGGCAGCAGGTTGCACGGGGCAGCATGCGGGGCGAACAGGTGGCAGCGTATGGTTTGCTGAGGGCGGCGGCGAACATGTCCGGCGGGGGGGATTTGTGTGGTTGCGCGAGTAGGGGGAAGGCTAGGGTTTGGACTGAGATTGGAAGGGGGAGGGCACTTATATAGGTAGAGGGAGTTAGGAGAGTCCAAATGAGGTGCAGTTTTTGCCCACACGATCATGATGCAATGGCAGAGAGCATGGAGGGGTTTTAGATGGGCTAGTGGGATGTTGTGCAGGGTGTTGGGCTGCAAAGAGAAGGGGGTTTCACGGTTACACTGTTAACCGTTTTGACATCAAATGACCTCCAAATGGAACGAAATTTGACATGCGGTTTATCGGTGATGTACCAAGACCACTCGTCAACTCTCGGCCCATTCTGAGAATGTCTTTCTGTGGCTCAAAAAACGAGATCTGGGAGGTGCCGCGGGCGCGTGCGAGTGTGTATGGGCTCAGAACCGACAATGGAGAGAACCGGGAGGATCCAGACAGATGCAAGTTTTGAAAAACATGCAGATGAAATGCAGATGATGACATGGCAAAGTACAACATGCAAGTAAATGACATGGCAACGACGGCGGATAACTAGAAGACACCTGGCGCAAAGGTCTGAGGGCGTTACATATGGACTGTTATTTCACATTATGTCACATTACTTATGCCTTTTCTCTCTTATTTCACAAGGTTTACACAAAGAGGGGGAATGCCGGAAGCTGGATTCTGCGTTGGAAAAGGAGCAAATATTAGAGGCCTATTCTGCAAAACTCTAAAAGTCCTAAAACTCCACGAAAGTCAGTTTTGGATTATATTAAAAATATTGGGTGAAGAAAGCACCAGAGGGGGGCCACCCACAGTCCACGAGGGTAAGGGCACGCCCTACCCCCCTGGGCGCGCCCCTTGCCTCGTGGGCCACCTGGAAGCCCCCCGATGCCCATCTTCTGGTATAAGGTGTCTTTTGCCCTGCAAAAAATCATAAGGAAGCTTTTGGGACGAAGCGCCGCCGTCTCAAGGTGGAACCTTGGCGGAACCAATCTAGGGCTCCGGCGAAGCTGTTCTGCCGGGGAAACATCCCTCCGGGAGGGGGAAATCATCACCATCGATCCTCTCATCGGGAGGGGGTCCATCTCCATCAACATCTTCACCTGCACCATCTCCTCTCAAACCCTAGTTCCTCTCTTGTATCTGATCTTTGTCTCAAAACCTTAGATTGGTACTTGTGGGTTGCAATTAGTCCTTGTAGTTTATGCTAGTTGGTTTATTCGGTGGAAGATCATATGTTTAGATCCTTTATGCACATTAATACCCCTCTGATTATGAACATGAATATGATTTGTGAGTATTTATGTTTGTTCCTGAGGACATGGGAGAAGTCTTGTTATAAGTAGTCATGTGAATTTGGTATTCGTTTGATATTTTGATGAGATGTATGTTGTCTCTCCTCTAGTGGTGTTATGTGAACATCGACTACATGACACTTCACCATTGTTTGGGCCTAGAGGAAGGCATTGGGAAATAATAAGTACATGATGGGTTGCTAGAGAGATAGAAGCTTAAACCCTAGTTTATGCATTGCTTCTTAAGGGGTTGATTTGGATCCATATGTTTCATGCTATGGTTCAGTTTACCTTAATTCTTCTTTCGTAGTTGCCGATGCATGCGAGAGGGGTTAATCATAAGTTGGATGTTTGTCCAAGGAATGGCAGTATCCAAGCACCGGTCCACCCACATATCAAATTATGAAAGTAACCAACGTGAATCATATGAGCATGATAAAAATTAGCTTGACGATAATTCCCATGTGTCCTCGGGAGCACTTTCCTTTATATAAGAGTCTGTCCAGGCTTGTCCTTTGCTACAAAAGGGATTGGGACACCTTGATGCACCTTAGTTACTTTTGTTACTTGTTACCCCTTACAAATTACCTTATCACAAAACTATCTGTTACCGATAATTTCAGTGCTCGCAGAGAATACCTTACTGAAAACCGCTTGTCATTTCCTTCTGCTCCTCATTGGGTTCGACACTCTTACTTATCGAAAGATCTATGATACATCCGCTATACTTGTGGGTCATCAAGACTCTTTTCTGGAGCCGCTGCCGGGGAGTGAAGCGCCTTTGGTAGGTGGATTTTAGTAAGGACAAATTTATATAGTATGCTGAAATTTACTGTCACTTGCTACTATGGAAAATAATCCTTTGAGGGGCTTCTTAGGGGTATCTTGACCCCGACCAGTAGGGCAAAGAGTTGCTCCTCAACCTATTGAACCTACTAAAAATGTTTACTTTGAAATTCCTTCGGGTATGATAGTGAAACTGCTAGCTAATCCCTTTACAGGAGATAGAACATTACATCCTGATATGCACCTAATCTATGTGGATGAAGTTTGTGGATTATTTAAGCTTGCAGGTATTCCTGAGGACATTATCAAGAAGAAGGTCTTCCCTTTATCTTTGAAGGGAAAGGCATTGACATGGTTTAGGCTATGTGATGATATTGGATCATGGAACTACAACCGATTGAAATTGGAATTTCGTCAGAAGTTTTATCCTATGCATCTGGTTCATCATGATCGTAATTATATATATAATTTTTGGCCTCACGAAGGAGAAAGTACCGCTCAATATTGGGGGAGGCTTAAGTCAATGTTATATTCGTGCTCCAATCATGAACTCTCAAGCGAAATTATTATTCAAAAAATTTACGCTCAGCTTTCTCTCAATAATCGCGCCATGCTGGATACTTCTTGTGTTGGTTCTTTTATGATGAAGACTATTGAATTCAGATGGGATTTATTGGAAAGAATTAAATGCAACTCTGAAGATTGGGAACTCGAGGAAGGTAAGGAGTCAGGTATAACACCTAAGTTTGATTGTGGTAAATCTTTTATGGATACCGATGCTTTTCGTGAATTTAGCACTAAATATGGACTTGACTCTGAGATAGTAGCTTCTTTCTGTGAATCATTTGCTACTCATGTTGATCTCCCTAAGAAGAAGTGGTTTAAACATCATCCTCCCATTGAAGTAAAAGTAGTAGAACCTATTAAAGTTGAATAAAATACTGTTACTTATAATGTTGATCCTATTGTTCCTACTACTTATATTGAGAAACCACTTTTCCTGTTAGAATAAAGGATCATGCTAAAGCTTCAACTGTGGTTCGTAAGAGTAAGGCTAGAACACCTAAACCCCCTGATTAAATTAAAGTTGAACCTATTATTCCTATGGTTAAGGATCTCTTAGTCGATAATATTGATGGGCCTGTTATTTACTTCTGCGATGAAGCTGCTAGAATTGCTAGACCCGATACTAAAAATAAACATGGACCTGTTTTTGGCATGCATGTTGTTTCTGTTAAAATAGGAGATCATTGTTATAATGGCTTATGTGATATGGGTGCTAGTGCGAGTGCAATACCTCATTCCTTATGCAAAGAAATTATGCATGATATTGCACCTGCTGAGATAGAAGATATTGATGTTACTATTAAGCTTGCCAATAGAGATACTATTTCACCAATTGGGATTGTTAGAGATGTTAAAGTCTTGTGTGGGAAAGTTAAATATCCTACTGATTTTCTTATTCTTGGTTCCCCACAAGATGACTTTTGTCCCATTATATGTGGTAGACCCTTCTTGAATATTGTTAATGCTAAGATAGACTTTGAAAAGGATATTGTTACTGTTGGCTTAGGGGATATGTCTCATGATTTAAATTTTACTAAATTCCGTAGACAACCCCATGATAAAGAATTGCCTAGTAAAGATGAAATTATTGTCTTGCTTCTATTTCCGTGCCTCCTAATGATCCTTTCAAACAATATTTGCTAGACCATGAAAATGATATGTTTATGAATGAAAGAAGGGAAATAGATGAAGTATTCTTCAAACAGGGACCTATTTTGAAACACAACTTGACTGTTGAAATCCTAGAGGGTCCTCCTCCACCCAAGGGTGATCCCGTGTTTGAGCTTAAACCATTACCTGATACTCTTAAATATGCTTATCTTGATGAAAATAAGATATATCCTGTTATTATTAGTGCTAACCTTTCAGAGAAGGAAGAAGAGAAATTATTAAGAACTCTGAAGAAGCACCGTGCTGCTATTGGATATACTCTTGATGCCATCACAAAATAAAGCTGGAGAAAGACGCTAAACCAGTTGTTGATCACCAACGACGGTTAAACCCTAAGATGAAGGAAGTGGTAAGAAATGAAATACTAAAGCTTCTGGAGGCAGGTATAATTTACCATGTTGCTGATAGTCAGTGGGTAAGTCCTGTCCATTGTGTCCTTAAGAAGAGAGGTATTATTGTTGTTCCTAATGATAAAGATGAATTGATCCCACAAAGAATTGTTATAGGTTATAGAATGGTAATTTATTTCCATAAATTAAATAAAGTTACTAGAAAATATCATTATCATTTACCTTTTATTGATCAAATGCTAGAAAGATTATCTAAAGATACACATTTTTGCTTTCTAGACGGTTATTCCGGTTTCTCCCAAATACATGTGTCGATAGAGGATCAAGATAAGACCACTTTTACTTTCCCTTTCGGTACCTTTTCTTATAGACGTATCATTTTGGTTTATGTAATGCACCTGCTACCTTTCAAAGATGTATGACTGGTATATTCTCTGACTTTTGCGAAAAGATTGTTGATGTTTTCATGGATGATTTCTCCATGTATGGAACTTCTTTTGATGATTGCTTAAGCAACCTTGATCGAGTTTTGCAGAGATGTGAAGAAACTAATCTTGTCTTGAATTGGGAGAAGTGGCACTTTATGGTTAATGAAGGTATTGTCTTGGGGCATAAAATTTCTGAAAGAGGTATTGATGTTGATAAAGCTAAAGTTGATGTTATTGAAAAGATGTTGTGTCCTAAGGACATCAAAGGTATAAGAAGTTTCCTCGGTCATGCCGGTTTTTATAGGAGGTTCATTAAAGACTTCTCAATAATTTCTAGGCCTCTAACTAATCTCTTACAAAAAGATGTTCCTTTTGTCTTTGATGATGATTGTGTAGCAGCATTTGAAATACTTAAGAAAGCCTTGATTTCTGCACCTATTGTTCAGCCACCTGATTGGAATTTACCCTTTGAAATAATGTGTGATGCTAGCGATTATGTTGTAGGTGTTGTTCTAGTACAAATAGTTGATAAGAAATTAAATGTTATCCAATATGCTAGTAAAACTCTAGACAGTGCCCAGAGAAGTTATGCTATTACTGAAAAGAATTTTTAGCACTTGTATTTGCATGTGATAAATTCAGACCTTATATTGTTGATTCTGAAGTAACTGTTCACACTGATCATGCTGCTATTAAATACCTTATGGAAAAGAAAGATGCTAAACCTAGACTTATTAGGTGGGTTCTCTTTCTACAAGAATTTGATTTCCATATTATATATAGAAAGGGAACTGAGAACCCCGTTGCAGACAACTTGTCTACGTTAGAGAATGTTGTTGATGACCCACTACCTATTGATGATAGCTTTCCTGATGAACAATTGGTTGTCATAAATGCTTCTCATACTACTCCATGGTATGCTGAGTATGCTAATTACATTGTTTCTAAATTTATACCACCTAGTTTCACATACCAGCAAAAGAAAGAGTTTTTCTACGATTTAAGACATTACTTCTAGGATGACCCACACCTTTATAAAGAAAGAATAGATGGTGTTATTAGACGTTGTGTACCTGAGCATGAACAGGAACAGATCCTATGCAAGTGTCACTCCGAGGCATATGGAGGACATCACGCGGGGGATAGAACTGCACATAAGGTATTGCAATCCGGTTTTTATTGGCCTACTCTCTTCAAAGATGCCCGTAAGTTTGTCTTGTCATGTGATGAATGCCAAAGAATTGGTAATATTAGTAGACATCAAGAAATGCCTATGAACTATTCACTTATTATTGAACCATTTGATGTTTGGGGCTTTGATTATATGCCATTGTTTCCTTCCTCTAATGTATATACACATATTTTAGTTGTTGTTGATTACGTTACTAAGTGGGTAGAAGCTATTCCAACTAGTAGTGTTGATCATAACACTTCTATTAAGATGCTTAAAGAAGTTATTTTTCAGAGGTTTGGAGTCCCTAGATACTTAATGACTAATGGTAGTTCACATTTTATTCATGGTGATTTTCGTAAAATGCTTGCTAAGTATGATGTTAATCATAGAGTTGCATCTCCATACCATCCATGGTCTAGCGGTCAAGTAGAATTGAGTAACAAAGAGCTTAAATTAATTTTGCAAAAGACTGTTAATAGATCTAGAAAGAATTGGTCCAAGAAACTTGATGATGTATTATGGGCCTATATAACTGCATATAAAAATCCTATGGGTATGTCTCCGTATAAAATGGTTTATGGAAAAGCATGTCACTTACCTCTCAAACTAGAACATAAGGCATATTGGGCTATTAAAGAGCTCAACTATGATTTCAAACTTGCCGGTGAGAAGATGCTATTTGACATTAGCTCACTTGATGAATGGAGAACCCGGGCCTATGAGAACGCCAAACTGTTTAAAGAAAAAGTTAAAAGATGGCATGACAAAAAGATACAAAAGCATGAGTTTCATGTAGGTGATTATGTTTTGCTATACAACTCTCGTTTAAGATTTTTTGTAGGACAACTTCTCTCTAAATGGGAAGGTCCTTACGTTATTGAAGAGGTCTATTGTTCCGGTGCTATAAAAATCAACAACTTCGAAGGCACAAATCCGAAGGTGGTGAACAGTCAAAGAATCAAACATTATATCTCTGGTAATACCATAAATGTTGAAAAAATTGTTATTGACACCGTAACGCTGGAGGAGTACATAAGGGACACTTTCCAGAACGTTTCAGACTCCGAAAAGGAATAGGTATGTGGTACGGTAAGGAAATTGACTCCAAAACAGTTCTAATAGCATTTTTTTCTCTGTTTTGGAATATTTAAGAAAATAGGAAAATAAGAAGTAGTCCGGAAAGGATACGATGCATCCACGAGGGTGGAGGGCGCGCCCTACCCCCCTGGGCACGCCCCCATCCGTCTTGGGCACCTTGTGTGCCCTCCGGACTCCGTTTTCTTGCACGATACTTCTTTTGGTCGGTAAAAATTCATTATATAATCTCCTGAAGGTTTTTACCACCGTACCACGGTGAAATCTTCTATTTTTGTTTTTGAGCTGTTTTCTACTAGAGTTTTTCAAGGTCAGGCGTCATGTTGTCCCCCTCCTCCAACAATATGGGTGATGATGCTTGGCTAATGAAGATAGAGACGAAGCGAGAAGAAATCGGGGAAATCAAGGAAAGTGACAAGATCAAGGAGGCCATGGAGGAGCAAGTACGGACAGTAGAAGAAGAAGGCTTCCTTCAACCCCACTACAATCATCTCACCCCTACTGAAATTGAGCTTTCAAGATGATTGAGCTAGCTCGCATACAAAATAAGTATCTCACACATGAAAATATTTTGTTTCAAGAGCATATCACTACACTCAAGGGCATTATCTGCAAGTTGGAGGATCTCCTACGCTCGATGTGCGATACCTCGTCATCAACAACTCCATCACCACCACCTCTGGAGAAAGAGACATAATCACATGGGTATGGGCACTCCCCTTGGAAATAACCAAGCTTGGGGGAGGTGCCCCGGTATCATATCACCATCGCACTTCTATCTTTCCCTTTTTCTTAGTTCGATCCTTTTGGTTATATCTTGATCTAGTAGAATAAAGTGTAGTATGATCTAGTTTTGAATTTTTGTGTTGATCCATATCTATGTAATAAGGTTCGTGAGCTATATAATAAAGATTAGTTTTGAGTCAAGGGCTTTGCTATCTTGCTAGGATCTTGAGGGAATAAAAGAAAAAGAAAGAATAAAAAGAAACAAAAAGATCATATTGATCTTATGGAGAGTAATGACGTCACATATAAAGAGTATGATGAATAAAAGTTGCTAAGAGTTGACAAACATAGTCTTGGTCATCGTTGCAATTAATAGGAAGTAATAAAGAAAGAGAGGTTTTCACATATAAATATACTATCTTGGACATCTTTTATGATTGTGAGCACTCATTAAAATATTACATGCTAAAAAGTTGATGTTGGACAAGGAAGACAACGTAATGGGTTATGTTTTCTTATATCTGAAATAAAGTATATTGTCATGGATCATCCAACATGTTGAGATTGTCTTTCCCACTCATGCTAGCCAAATTGTTTGCACTAAGTAGAGATACTACTTGTGCTTCCAAACATCCTTAAACCCAGTTTTGCCATGAGAGTCCACCATATCTACTTATGGATTGAGTAAGATCCTTCAAGTAAGTTGTCATTATTGCAAGCAATAAAAATTGCGCTCTAAATATGTATGAACTATTAGTGTGGAGATAATAAGATTTATACGAGCTTGTGATATGGAAGAAATAAAAGCGACGGACAGCATAATAAAGGTCCCTATCACAAGTGGCAATATAAAGTGACGTTCTTTTGCATTAAGAGTTTGTACATCCAACCATAAAAGCACATAACAGCCTCTGCTTCCCTCTGCGAGGGGCCTATCTTTTATTTGTCTTCTACCTTATATAAGAGTTATGGTGATATTCACCTTTCCTTTTTACACTTTATCCTTTGGCAAGCACTATGTGTTGGAAAGATCCTGATATATATACCCAATTGGATGTAGGTTTTCATAAAGTATTATTGTTGACATTACCCTTCAGGTAAAAGGTTGGGAGGCGAAACTATATGCCCCTATATTTCTCTGTGTCCGATTGAAACTTCGTACCCATAAGTATCGCGTGAGTGTTAGCAATTGTGAAAGACTAAATGATAGTTGAGTATGTGGACTTGCTGAAAAGCTCTTATATATTGAATCTTTCTGATGTTATGATAAATTGCAATTGCTTCAATGACTGAGATTACAGTTTGCTAGTTTTCAATGAAGTTTCTGATACATACTTGACACCGTGAATAGATTGTTACTTTAAGCATAAGAAACCATATGTCAATATATATATATGTTGCTGTTCTAAGGATGATCATGATGCCCTCATGTCCGTATATTATTTTATCGACACCTCTATCTCTAAACATGTGGACATATTTTTCGATATCGGCTTCCGCTCGAGGACAAGCGAGGTCTAAGCTTGGGGGAGTTGATACGTCCATTTTGCATCATGCCTTTATATTGATATTTATTGCAATATGGGATGTTATTTCACATTATGTTACAATACTTATGCCTTTTCTCTCTTATTGTACAAGGTTTACATGAAGAGGGGGAATGCCGACAGCTGGATTCTAGGCTTGAAAAGGAGCAAATATTAGAGACCTATTCTGCACAACTCCAAAAGTCCTGAAACTCCACAAAAGTCAGTTTTGGAATGTATTCAAAATATTGGGCGAAGAAAGCACCAGAGGGGGGCCACCCACATTCCACGAGGGTGTGGGCACGCCCAGTCAGTTTTCCAATATATTAAAAATATTGGGCGAAGAAAGCACCAGAGGGGGGCCACCCACAGTCCATGAGGGTGGGGGCACGCCCTACCCCCCTGGGCGCGCCCTTGCCTCGTGGGCCACCTGGAAGCCCCCCGATGCCCATCTTCTGTTATAAGGTGTCTTTTGCCCTGAAAAAAATCATAAGGAAGCTTTCGGGACGAAGCACCGCCGTCTCGAGGTGGAACCTTGGCGGAACCAATCTAGGGCTCCGGCGGTGCTGTTCTGCCGGGGAAACATCCCTCTGGGAGGGGGAAATCATTGCCATCGTCATCACCATTGATCCTCTCATCGGGAGGGGATCCATCTCCATCAACATCTTCACCAGCACCATCTCCTCTCAAATCCTAGTTCATCTCTTCTATCCGATCTTTGTCTCAAAACCTCAGATTGGTACCTATGGGTTGCTAGTAGTGTTGATTACTCCTTGTAGTTGATGCCAGTTGGTTTATTCGATGGAAGATCATATGTTCAGATCCTTTATGCACATTAATACCCCTCTTATTATGAACATGAATATGATTTGTGCGTAGTTACGTTTGTTCTTGAGGACATGGGAGAAGTCTTGTTATAAGTAGTCATGTGAATTTGGTATTCATTCGATATTTTGATGAGATGTATGTTATCTCTCCTCTAGTGGTGTTATGTGAACGTCGACTATATGACACTTCACCATTGTTTGGTCATATAGGAAGGCATAGGGAAGTAATAAGTACATGATGGGTTGCTAGAGTGACAGAAGCTTAAACCCTAGTTTATGCGTTGCTTCGTAAGGGGCTGATCTGGACCCATATGTTTCATGATATCATTAGGTTTACCTTAATTCTTCTTTCGTAGTTGCGGATGCTTGGGAGAGGGGTTAATCATAAGTGGGATGCTTGTCCAATGAAGGGCAGTACCCAAGCACCGGCCCACCCACATATCAAATTATCAATGTAACGAACGCGGATCATATGAGCATGATGAAAACTAGCTTGAATAATTCCCATGTGTCCTCGGGAGTGCTTTCCTTTATATAAGATTTTGTCCAGGCTTGTCCTTTGCTACAAAAAGGATTAGGCCACCTTGTTGCACCTTAGTTATTTTTGTTACTTGTTACCCGTTACAAATTACCATATCACAAAACTATCTGTTACCGATAATTTCAGTGCTTGCAGAGAATACCTTACTGAAAACCGCTTGTCATTTCCTTCTGCTCCTCATTGGGTTCAACACTCTTACTTATTGAAAGGAATACGATAGATCACTTATACTTGTGGGTCATCAACTGCTTTGTTGAATCTTGTTATGAAAGATCAATTTGCCGGTACTCCTAATGAGGATGTCGCGTCCCATCTTAACACATTCGTGGAAATATGTGATATGCAAAATAAAAAAGATGTGGACAATGATGTTGTCAAGTTGAAATTATTTTCGTTTTCTTTGCGAGATTCTGCAAAAAAATTGTTTTGTTCTTTGCCTCACAATAGTCTCGATTCTTGGAACAAGTGCAAAGATGCTTTTATCACTAAGTATTTTCCGCCCACAAAAATTGTTTCTCTTAGAACCCAGATCATGAATTTCAAGCAACTTGAACATGAGCATGTTGCACAATCTTGGAAAGGATGAAATTGATGCTAAGGAATTTCCCAACTCATGGGTTAAATCTTTGGATGATCATATAAGAATATTATGCGGGATTGAATTTTTTTCTCGTAACCTTTTAGATTCCGCCGTGGGGGTACTTTTATGGAAATTACTATGGGTGAATCTACTAAGTTTTTAGACAATATTATGGCAAATTACTCGCAATATACTGAAAGAGCTCCTACTAGTAAAAAAGTCAATTCGGTAGAAGAAATAAATTCTTTGAGTGAAAAAGTTGGTGCTCTTATGAACTTGGTTGCTAATAAAAGTGCTCCTATTGATTTTAATGATATGCCTTTGTCCACTTTGATTGAGCAAAATAGTGATGCGATAGATGTGAATTTTGTCTCACAAAATAATTACAACAAAATGCTTATAGAGCTAATTTTAATCCTAGGCCTTTTCCTTGTAATTACTCTAATAATTATGGTAATTCTTATGGTAATC
This sequence comes from Triticum aestivum, assembly GCF_018294505.1. Lineage (NCBI taxonomy): Eukaryota > Viridiplantae > Streptophyta > Magnoliopsida > Poales > Poaceae > Triticum > Triticum aestivum. Next base: position 628,144,409 of record NC_057798.1, read on the forward strand.
CCAACTACAACAATAATAGAAACACCTCTGATCTTGAGAACAATATTAAAGAATTTATCAATACGCAAAGGGCTTTCAATACTTCAATAGAAGAAAAGTTGAATAAAATTGATGATTTGTCTAGAAGTGTTGATATAATTACTCATTATGTAGAAACTCTCAAGATGAAAAAAATTGTGCCTAAAGTTGAAGAATCAATTAAAGCTCTTTATGTTTCTATGGATGAAAGTAAGAAAAGAATCGTTATGCTTAGAGCTAAAAGAGAATTCTTAGAAAAAGCATTTTCTAGTGATTACTATCATAAAAGTGATGAAGATCTTAAAGTGATTGGTGTTTCTTCTATTGATTCTTTGTTTAGTGAATTTAGGATTGATCAAAAAGGGACTGGATAAGAGTCAACTTTAGTTAGAAGGCGTCCCTATGATTCGGAGGGTGAACATCCTGTTGAAAAAATTGATAAAAGTGGGTTTGAAGAGGTCAAGACTTTAACTAGTGATGTGCCCACTATTTTGGATTACAAAGATTTTAATTATGATAGTTGCTCTTTGGTTGATTGTATTTCTTTGTTGCAATCCATGATAAATTCACCCCATGCTTATGAACAAAGTAAAGCTTTTACTAAACATATTGTCAATGCTATGATGAAAGCTTTTGAAGAAAAGTTGAAATTAGAAGTTTCAATTCCTAGAAAATTTCATGATGAGTGGGAACCTACTATCAAAGTCAAGATTAAAAATTATGAGTGTTTTTCTTTGTGTGACTTCGGTGCTAGTGTTTCTACAATTCTGAAATCTTTATGTGATGTGCTTGGTTTTACCTATATAGAAGAATGCTCTTTAAATTTGCACTTAGCGGATTCTACTATTAAAAATCCTATGGGAAGAATTAATGATGTTCTTATTCTTGCAAATAGGAATTATGTGCCCACAGATTTTATTGTTCTTGATATTGATTGCAATCCGTGTTGTCCAATTATTCTTGGTAGACCATTTTTGTGTACTATTGGGGTCGTGATTGATATGAAAGAAGGCAATATTAAATTTCAATTTCTACTAAGGAAGGGAATGGAACACTTCCCTAGAAAAAGAATTTAGCCACCATATGAATCAATCATGAGGGCATCTTATGGATCTAGAACCAAAGATGACAAAACTTAGATCCTACGCGTTATGCCTAGAAAAATGATAGGGCTTGTTGGGAGGCAACCCAATGAAAAAAAATATTTTTGATTTATAATTTATGTTCTTGAGTGTTAGAACAATTATGATACTGTTATTATTGTGTTTTTTGTGTTCAATTAGTGTTTGTACCAAGCAATGCCCTTGGGAAGACTTGGGTGGAAGTTGATTTGATCTTGCTGAAAAACAGAAACTTTTGCGCTCACGAGATTATTTGTCATTGTTTACAGAAGAGTGCTTTTAAGTTGATTATTTTTGCAGAGAATTAATAGACAAATTCCTCAAGTCCAAAAATATATTTTATAATTTTTGGAGTTACATAAGTATTCAAAATTTGCATATTGCTACAGACTGTTCTGTTTTTGACAGATTCTGTTTTCTTTGCGTTGTGTGCTTGTTTTGATGATTCCATGATTTTCTTTGATGAGTTTTTGCCCTAGAAAAGTTGGAATACAATAGATATAATGCAAAACCAAAACAATAATAGGTTTGCTACAGTACTTCTAGTAGTGGTTTGGTTAATTATACTAACGGATCTCACGAAGGTTTTGTTTGAGTTTTGTGAGATTGAAGTTTTCAAGTTTTGGGTTATCTCACGAGGGATGAAGGAATAAGGATAAGAAAAAGGCTAAGATTGGGGATGCCCGAGGCACCCCAAGATAATTTCAAAGAAGTAGCAAGCAACTAAGCTTGGAGATGCCCCCGAGTGGCATCCCCGCTTTCTTCTAACAACCATCGGTATTTTACTTGAAACTATATTTTTATTCATCACATGATATGAGTTTTGCTTGGAGTGTCTTGTATGATATGAGTATTTGCTTTTTTTGCTTTGTGTTTTAAGTGTTGAATCCTTGCTGGATACACCCTTTTTATAGAGCCAAAAATTATGCTACGCTTGCTCCTATTAAATTTTTAGAGCCATGGACTTGCTCTAGTACTTCACTGATATATTTTTGTGCATGGTGTGCTTTGTTATTTTTGAAGAAATGCTCTCATACTTCACTTAGATTTATTTGAGAGTTAGTAAAATTTGAAGAAATTCTCTCTTCCTTCACTTAGATTATTTTGAGAGAAATAAAAAAATGTGCTCATGATCTTCACTTATATTTGTTTGAGCTTATCAAAAGCAACATATGAAAATAGTACCGATGTGATAGATATCCAAGGAGGATATAATAAAAACTTTTGTGAAGATCATTGGACAAAATAAACTTCATTCTTAGTAATGGTTTTGAGATATGACGATATGATATGTGAGTCATGTTGATGAGTAATTGTGGTTTAGTAAGAATATTGATGTTAAGGTTTGTGATTCCCTATGCAAGCTTGAAAGTCAATAATTATGCAATGAAATTTATATCCTACTTATGGTGCATTATCCGGTGTTACTTGTGCTTAATGCTTGGGTACGAGATTTTTCGCTTTTTGGTTGGTCGCTTCTCAATCTTTTTGCTAGCCTTCATTTTGCACTAAGTATGACCACTACTTGTGCATCCAAAACCCTCTAACCAGTTTTGCCATATGAGCCCACCATACCTACCTATATGTGGTATTTCCATGTTGTTCTAAGCAAATTTGCATGTGCCATCTCTAATGTTCAAAATAAATTTCCCTTTTGTGTGCTCAAATACTCACGAAGCGGTAAAGGGTAGCCAATATTTTCCATGCTAGATGTGTTATTCTCACAATGAGTGTTTATTCACTTATCATTGCACGAGAGTACGGCAAAGGTACTAGGGGGCCCATGCGCGCCCCAGTGGGTTGTGCCCACCTCGGGTGCCCCCTAATCCGCCTCTTTGCTCTATAAATACACCAATATTCCAGAAACCCTAGGGGAGTCGACCAAAATCAATTCCATCCGCCGCAGAGTCCAGAACCACCAGATCCAATCTAGACACCGTCATGGAAGGGTTCACCACTTCCATTGGTGCCTCTCCTATGATGCGTGAGTAGTTCTTTGTAGACCTACGGGTCCGTAGTTAGTAGCTAGATGGCTTCCTCTCTCTGTCTCTTAATTATCAATACAATGGTCTCTTGGAGATCCATATGATGTAAGTCTTTTTGCGGTGTGTTTGTTAGGATCCGATGAACTTTGAGTTTATGATCAGATCTGTGTTTTTATCCAAGAAATTTATTTGAGCCTTCTTTGATCTCTTATATGCATGATTTCTTATAGCCTCGTATTTCTTCTCTGGTATTTGGGTTTTCTTTGGACAACTTGATCTATTTATCTTGCAATGGGAAGAGGTGCTTTATAGTGGGTTCGATGTTACGGTGCTTGATCCCAGTGACAGAAGGGGAACCGACACGTATGTATCGTTGCTAGTAAGGATAACAAGATGGGATCTATATCCCCGCAATAGATAAATGGATACCATCTACATCATGTCATCGTTCTTATTGCATTACTCCATTTTTTCATGAACTTGATACACTAGATGCATGCTGGATAGCGGTCGATGTGTGGAGTAATAATAGTAGATGCAGGCAGGAGTAGGTCTACTAATCTTGGACATGATGCCTATATAATGATCATTGTCTGGATGTCGTCATGATTAAGTTCTATCAATTGCCCAACAGTAATTGTTTTCCCACTGAGGGAGTCCTGGATTAGGGGGTGTCCGGATGGCCGGACTATGACCTTTGGCCGGACTCCTGGACTATGAAGATACAAGATTGAATACTTCGTCTCGTGTCTGGATGGGACATTCCTTGGCGTGGAAGGCAAGCTTGGCGATATGATATGTAGATCTATTCCCATTGTAACCGACTCTGTGTAACCCTAGCCCTCTCCGGTGTCTATATAAACCGGAGGGTTTTAGTCCGTAGGACGAACAACAATCATACCATAGGCTAGCTTCTAGGATTTAGCCTCTCTGATCTCGTGGTAGATCTACTCTTGTACTACCCATATCATCAATATTAATCAAGCAGGAGTAGGGTTTTACCTCCATCGAGAGGGCCCGAACCTGGGTAAAAACATCGTGTCCCTTGTCTCCTGTTACCATCCGCCTAAACGCACAGTTCGGGACCCCCTACCCGAGATCCGCCGGTTTTGACACCGACATTGGTGCTTTCATTGAGAGTTCCTCTGTGTCGTCACTTTTAGGCCCGATGGCTTCTCCGATCATCAACAACGATGCGATCCAGGGTGAGACTTTTCTCCCCGGATAGATCTTCGTATTCAGCGGCTTTGCACTGCGGGCCAATTCGCTCGGCCATCTGGAGTAGATCGAAAGCTACGCCCCTGGCCATCAGGTCAGATTTGGAAGTTTGAACTACATGGCTGACATCTGCGGAGACTTGATCTTCGACGGATTCGAGCCACAGTTGAGCGCGCCACGCCTTCACGATGGGCATGAAATATCTCTGCCGCCGGACAGTGCCCAGAAGGCCGCTCAGATGTTCGCTGCGACCCTTAGCTCAGAGCCGGACGCGCCAATCGAGGACGGGTGGCTGGACACAGCCTCGGGGTTTACAATCCCTACGGCGATCGAGCCGAACACCAGTCTTGTCCTTTGCGAAGCTCATGACTCCAAGGTGCCGGACTCCTTTCCGGATTCCGAGCCTTCCGCACCCCTTCTGATCGAACCCAATTGGGCTCCGATCATGGAGTTCACCGCCACGGACATCTTTTCAGCACTCACCCTTTGGCGACATCCTGAATTCACTAAAGTCTCTCTCTTTATCAGGAGAGCCCTGGCCGGACTAGGGTCGGCAAGGTTGGGATGCAGACGATGAAGAAATTTGAAGCCCACCCACCACCCAGTTCGTAGCCACAGTCGATGATTTAACCGACATGCTCGACTACGACTCCGAAGACATCGACGGTATGGACGACGATGCAGGAGACGACCAAGAATCAGCACCTATAGGGCACTGGAAAGTCACCTCGTCGTATGACATATACATGGTGGACACCCCAAAAGAAGGAAATGGTGATGGAACAACGGAGGATGACCCCTTCAAGAAACAGCCTAAGCGCCGGCGTCAGCGGCGCCACTCTAAATCCCGCCAAAGCAAAAACGGTGATTCCGGCACCGGAGATAATAATACCCCAAACAGTGCCGAAGACAACCCCCTCCAGCAGGACTCAGCGCAGGAGGATGGAGAAGCCAGCCCTCATAAGAGAGCGGCAGACAGAGAGGTAGAGGACGATAATTACATGCCTCCCTCCGAAGACGAGGCAAGCCTCGCCGACGACGAATTTGTCGTGCCTAAGGATCCCGTCGAACAAGAGCGTTTCCAACGCAGGCTTATGGCCACGGCGAGTAGCCTGAAGAAAAAATAGCAGCAGCTTAGAGCTGACCAAGACTTGCTAGCCGACAGATGGACTGAAGTCCTTGCGGCCGAAGAGTACGAACTCGAACGCCCCTCCAAGAGCTACCCCAAGCGCAGGCTGCTACCCCGATTAGAGGAGGAAGCAACTAAACCTACATCACCAGCGTATGACGCGGCCGACCGGGGCCATCCCGTGGCCGCGATAGAGAGGCCTCTCGGCCATCAATTCAAGCCGCACCCCGGCGCCACTCAAAAAATATCAAGGCACAGGTAAATGCACCACACCTGCGTGACATATTGGAGGACAAGGCAAGGACTACAAGATCGATCTATGGATCGCGTGGGCGCCCCGCGACACGTGACGATAACCGTCGTGCAGAACATGGCAAATATGGCCAGGTCGAACACGGCAGGCAAAGCTCACATGAGCTACGTCGTGATATAGCCCAGTACAGAGGCGCCGCACACCCACTATGCTTCACAGACGAAGTAATGGATCATCAAATCCCCGAGGGCTTTAAATCCGTAAACATCGAATCATACGATGGCACAACATATCCCGCGGTATGGATCGAGGATTATCTCCTTCATATCCACATGGCCCGCGGAGATGACCTACACGCTATAAAATACCTCCGACTCTAGCTTAAAGGACCATCTCGGCATTGGCTCAACAGCTTGCCAGCAGAGTCAATTGGTTGCTGGGAGGACCTGGAATCTGCATTCCTTGACAATTTCTAGGGCACCTACGTGCGACCACCAGACGCCGATGACCTAAGCCACATAATTCAGCAGCCAGAGGAATCGGCCAGACAATTCTGGACACGGTTCCTAACCAAGAAAAATCAAATAGTTGACTGTCCGGGCGCAGAGGCCCTTGCAGCCTTCAAACATAACATCCGTGATGAATGGCTTGCCCGGCACCTAGGACAGGAAAAGCCGAAATCCATGGCAGCCCTCACAACACTCATGACCCGCTTTTGCACAGGAGAAGACAGTTGGCTAGCTCGTAGTAATAACTTGACCAAAAGCCCTGGTAATTCGGATACCAAGAACAACAATGGTAGGTCACGTCGCAACAAGCACAAGCGTCGCATTAACGGCGACAATACTGAGGATACGGCAGTTAATGCAGGATTCATAGGCTCTAAACCCGGTCAGTGGAAAAAGCCATTCAAAAGAAATACTCCGGGCCCGTCCAGTTTAGACCGGATACTCGATCGCTCGTGCCAGATACACGGCACCCCCGAACAACCAGCCAATCACACCAACAGGGATTGTTGGGTGTTCAAGCAGGCAGGCAAGTTAAGTGCCGAAAACAGAGACAAGGGGCTGCATAGCGATGACGAGGAGGAGCCCCGGCCGCCGAACAGCAGAGGATAGAAGGGCTTTCCCCCACAAGTGCGGACGGTGAACATGATATACGCAACCCACATCCCCAAAAGGGAACGGAAGCGTGCGCTCAGGGACGTATCTGCGTTGGAGCCAGTCGCCCCAAAGTTCAACCAATGGTCCTCCTGCCCGATCACTTTTGATCGAAGGGACCACCCCACTAGCATTCGTCACGGTGGATTCGCCGCATTGGTTCTAGACCCAATCATTGACGGATTTCACCTCACTAGAGTCCTCATGGATGGTGGCAGCAGCCTGAAACTGCTTTATCAGGATACAGTGAAAAAAATGGTCATAGATCCCTCAAGGATTAAACCCACAAAGACGACCTTTAAAGGCGTCATACCAGGTGTAGAAGCCAGCTGTACAAGCTCAGTTACACTCGAAGTGGTCTTCGGATCCCCGGATAATTTCCGAAGCGAGGAGTTAATCTTTGATATAGTCCCGTTCCGCAGTGGCTATCACGCCCTGCTCGGGCGAACCGCATTTGCAAAGTTCAATGCGGTGCCGCAATACGCATACCTCAAGCTCAAGATGCCAGGCCCTCGACGAGTCATTACAGTCAATGGAAACACCAAACGCTCTCTCCGAACAAAGGAGCACACAGCTACCCTCGTGGCAGAAGTACAAATTAGCCTCTCGAGGCAATTCTCCATTTCGGCTGTTAAACGTCTGGACACCGTCAAGCGCGCCGGAGTAACCTACAACAAGACCGTCTGGCACGTTCCAAGCAAGCATAGCAGTGCGGCCCCAACCCTAGCCCTCGCGAGATTGCGAAACCAACACCACGCGTACATAACTACGCTCTGGAAATACCATGGGCATAGGGGGAGGGGCACAACCACGGCACGCCCAGAATGCGGCTCAACCGCACCAGGGGCTCCTGATTTTGTCATTTCTCTTTTATTACTTTTAGGACTCCACTATTCGAAAGGCCTGTCCGGCAGTACAATCGCCGAACACGCGATGCAACAGCCAGGGAGGTAGCAAGCTACGTCGAATGTCCAGGTGGTCTCTTAAACGAGCTAAATACCTGTCTTACATAAAGTCTCGCAGCTTGCCCCTGGAGGGGGGCATGTTAAGTAATCCCATCCCTTGCTTATCGCACTATTTGTATCGTTCTGCTTTCGCAGCAGACTATTAATAAACAATAAATAGCTCTTGTCTATTATTGCATTCCTTATTTATAAATATGTTCAGTTATGACATTATGCAACCGTACAGTTTGGTATGGCCAATACACCAGGGGCTTAAGTACCCCAGAATATGGTGTGAGAAGACCGAACACTCTCATGAGTGTGGCACCCCGAACTTATAGCATTATATGCATCGGCTCCTAATCATGTCTTGGGTCAATAGTTGGGTTTGCCCAGCTCCCATGTTTTGGTACCTTACGTTCTGCTATATCGGCTAAGGTAGCGCTCGGAGAACTACTGCGATTGTGCCCCAGTTGAGCTGGGTTAACACCTCAGTAGAGAAAGCTAAAACTGACCGTCATGATAGGGTGAGAGTCGATCACTGTTCGAGAGGTTTTTAGAGTCCCTAAAGACTTATGCCGCTTCGAGAGGAGCTGGCTTTGTCCGGCCTAGCCGTGGATAGCGCCCCGAACTCGGTCTTTCGAATACTAGGGGCTTCGCCGAAATTTAAAATTATAGAATTCTATGGCTAAGTGAGAGTGATAAAGCATTATAAGTCCGATTGCCTTGTTCGTTGTGCTGAGCGCCTCCCTCGAAGGACCCAAGAATGGGAACAAGAGCGCTCAGGTTTATCCCGAACACCCCAGCACTCGTGGCATGGGGGTAGAAGCCGACGACTTGCATCTCTCAGATTTAATAAACGACCGCATAGAAGGTAATATTTTAAATTCAAATAGTGTTGCTTAGCGCATATGAACAAGTTTTCAGCGCACAGGATAAACACGAGCGAGTTTACTCAAAAATTAAATCCTCGGAACATTCGTTCGCCACAAGTCGGGCACCCTTCAGGACACCCTCATAGTACATCTTGGGCCTGCGATGCTCCTTCCCCTCCGGTGGCCCATCCTTCACCAGCTTCTCAGCATCCATCTTGCCCCAGTGCACTTTGGCATGGGCAAGGGCCCTACGGGCGCCTTCGATGCATACGGAGCGCTTGATGACTTCAAGCCTTGGACAGGCATCCACCAGCCGCCTCACCAGCCCAAAGTATCTCGCAGGAAGGACCTCCCCAGGCCACAGCCGGCCTATAAGGCCCTTCATGGCCTGTTCGGCTACCTTATGGAGCTCGACCAGCTGCTTCAGCTGGTCGCTCAAGGACACCGGGTGTCCGGCCTCAGCATACTGGGACCAGAACACTTTCTCCGTCGAGCTCCCTTCTTCGGCTCGGTAGAATGCGGCGGCGTCAGACACACTGCAGGGCAGATCTGCGAATGCTCCTGGAGAGCTCCGGATTCAGGTAAGTAACAAGTAATTCACTTTCACATGCTTGCTTTGCATAAAGAATTCCTTACCCCCGCTATCTTCTTCATCGCCTCAATTTCCTGGAGGGCCTTTTGGGCTTCGGCCTTGGCAGATTTGGCGCTTTCAAGTGCCGAGACAAGCTCGGACTCTCGAGTCTTTGAGTCAAGCTCTAAACTCTTGTGCTTTTTCACAAGAGCATTGAGCTCTTACCGCACCTCCGCCACCCACGCCTCTTGTTTCTCTCGCTCGGTGCGCTCCACGGCCACATTGTCTTTGGCCTTGGATAGCGCTTCCTTCAGGGTCGCCACCTCGGTTGTGGCCCCTGTAACATTCATGTTGGTCCTGTCATTATTTGCAACCAGGTATTTTTATATACTTATATAAGGTACTACCTACCTTCCTTGTCCTCGAGCTGCTTCTTGGCACGACCGAGCTCGTTCTCGGACCGCTCGAGGCTCTGCTTCAATGCATCCACCTCCGCAGTCAGTGCGGCAGAGGTCAGCAGCGCAACTTGCATTCCCATATTGACATATTTATGTTAGACTCCTGCATATATCTTTTTAGATCCTCAGTCCGGCTTTTCTTTTCGAACACCAAACTAAGCATCAGGGGCTACTATCTATGCGGTAACATTTTTACATGTTTTAAATACATACCTCAACGCCTGTTAGAAGGCTGGCACAGGCTCCTGTCAGCCCGCTTTTGGCGGACTGAACCTTCTGGATCACTGCACTCATAACAGTGCAGTGCTCCTCATCGATGGAGGAGCCGTTGAGCACCTCCAGCAAATTATCCGGTGCCTCCTCTTGGACGGAGGTCACTGGCGTCATAGGCTTGCCCTTCTTACGAAGGGGCCGCCTGCCGGACTCCGGAACCACTAAAGGTTCCGGTGCGGCGTCCAGCCCAAGGCCAGACTTAGAGCCCTTTGGGGTTTTGTCCCCCTTGCGCCAGGAATCCGGTAGGTCACCTTGTAGTGCCTCCGGGGCTACCTCCACCGGGCCCGTCCCCTTTTGGGACTCCACCTCGGCATCGTCCATGCGGCGAGGGGAGGTAGCGGTCGGGACTGAAAGGCTATTCACATCCGACGAATCCAGGGATCCGCTCGACAAAGCGTCGAGCTGGGCCTTGGGCAGACTGCATGACTATGTTTGACGTTAGATGATACTATTCACTAAAGGAACGCCATGAGTTGTTCGGGTATCCGGATACTTACGATGTTGCCAGGGGCTTGGCCCTAGATGGCCACTCCTCTTCGCCATCTTCGGCATCGGAGGCGTAGTCCAGAAGAAGGGTCTTCCCCTTCTTGGACCCTCCGGCCTCCCCAGATGGGGAGGCCTTCCTTTTCTTTCCTCCTCCCGTTGGAGGGGGAGAGGCTTCTTCTTCCTCCTCCTCGTCTTCGGAGGGGGAGTGCGCTTCGGGTTCGTCAGGCGATGAGTCCGACACCACCTGGCGTCGGGAACTCTTTCGAGTTCCCGTGGCCTTCTTCTTGGCCTTCTTCTCCGGCACCACGTGAGGTGCCGGAACCAGCAGCTTCGCCAGGCGGGCGTCTGCTGGGCCTTCGGGCAAAGGAGACGGACAGTCGATCTGTCCGGACTTCTTCTGCCAGTCCTATTAAAGGAATGGGAGCTTAGATCCCGCATAGAGTCAAACTATGAAAGACAAGCACCCTGTAATGGGTAAACTAAGCTTACCGCGCTGGCTTGGCCCTTCGCGCAGAATCCACGATCCTCGGTAATGGGAGGGTGAACCTCGGAGCTCTTGAAAAGCACCTTCCAGGCATCTTCGTGTGTTGTGTCGAAGAGCCTGGACAAAGTTTGGTGCTGGGCCGGGTCGAATTCCCACAAATTAAAAGCCCGTCATTGACACAGGAGGATCCGGCGGAAGAGCATGACCTGGACCACGGTGACAAGTTTTACCTTCATGTCGATCAGGTCTTTGACGCAGCTTTCGAGTCCGGTCAGCTCTGCCGAATTACCCCACGATTGGCCCGTCTCTTTCCATGAGGTGAGTCGTGTGGGGATGCCAGATCAAAATTTGGGGGTCGCTGCCCATTCAGGGTCACGCGGCTCGGTGATGTAGAACCACCCTGATTGCCACCCTTTGATGGTTTCCACAAAGGAACCCTCGAGCCATGTGACGTTGGCCATCTTTCCCACCATGGCGCCTCCACACTCCGCCTACTGGCCGCCCACTATCTTCGGCTTGACATTGAAGATCTTCAGCCATAAGCTGAAGTGGGGCTTGATGCGGAGGAAGACCTCCCACACGACGATAAACTCCAAGATGTTGAGGATGAAGTTCGGGGCAAGATCGTGGAAATCTAGGCCGTAGTAGAACATGAGCCCCCGGACAAATGGGTGAAGAGGGAAGCCTAGTCCGCAGAGGAAATGGGGGATAAACACCACCCTCTCATGGCGCCTAGGGGGTGGGGATGAGCTGCCCCTCATCTGGGAGCCGGTGCGTGATGTTGTTGGACAAGTACCCGGCTCTCCTCAGCTTTTTGATTTGCCCCTCCGTGATGGAGGAAGCCATCCACCTGCCTCCCGCTCCGAACATGGTTGGAGAAGGTTGAGGTGGGAAGTGCGGACTTGGGCGCTGGAGCTCGAGTGCACGGAGATGGATAAGCAAAGGAGGAAGAATGCGTAAATGGAAAGAGTGGATCCTTATCCCCTTATATGGGCGGACGAAACTATGTACCCCCACCAGCCTAGTAAAACTCGCTTATCTCCCAGGAGCTATGATTAATGGCGCGGTTGGGTTACCCATATTGATGAGAATCCCGGAATAAGGGGACACAATCTCTGCTTTGACAAGACGTGCCAAGGAAACTGCCTCGCTAAACGCGCTGAGGTGGGACAGTAAAACGATTCGAATTAAGGCTTGGCCGTGGCATGATGTCACGCTGTGGAATACGTCAGCAGATTAGATTTGTACAAATATTATTCTCTCTACGGTGGTATGTGGAACTTATTTTGCAGAGCCGGACACTATCCTTGTGTTCAACATCTTCTATGAAGTATTCAGAGGAGGAACCCGCCTTGCAATGACAAAGACAATTTGCGCGCCGGACTCGTCGTCATTGAAACTGGTGGATCTCGGGTAGGGGGTCCCGAACTGTGCATCTAGGCGGATGGTAATAGGAGACAAGGGACACGATGTTTTTACCCAGGTTCGGGCCCTCTCGATGGAGGTAAAACCCTACTCCTACTTGATTGATATTAATGATATGGGTAGTACAAGAGTAGATCTACCACGAGTTCAGAGAGGCTAAACCCTAGAAGCTAGCCTATGGTATGATTGTCTTTCGTCCTACGGACTAAATCTCTCCGGTTTATATAGACACCGGAGAGGGCTAGGGTTACACAGAGTCGGTTACAATGGGAGGAGATCCACATATCGTATCGCCAAGCTTGCCTTCCACGCCAAGGAAAGTCCTATCCGGACACGGGACGAAGTCTTCAATCTTGTGTCTTCATAGTCCGGGAGTCTGGACAAAGGTCATAGTCCGGCCATCCGGACACCCCCTAATCCAGGACTCCCTCAGTAGCCCCCGAACCAGGCTTCAATGACGACGAGTCCGGCGTGCAAATTGTCTTCGGCATTGCAAGGCGGGTTCTTCTCCAAATCCCATATACTTGTCGAATAGTGTCCGGCTTCTAATGAATGTTGCACTCCTTGACTTCCGCGCCCAATAATGGCCATCTTCCATGTGTCAAAAGAATGCGAAAAGACAGGGTTTTTTTTTCATTTACCCCCCTATATGCACAAATGGGCCGCCTATAAAAGAGGCGGGGATTTAGATCCGAATCACACCATCTTCCCTCTGCGAGCATTCATCGGAGCGCATTCGACAGAGATCCATTCCATCATGGTCGGTCAATGCTGTTCCTCCTCTTGCCCCTCCAGCCCTTGGCCTGTAGATTGGGAGAGGTGTTCCGTCCCGCACAGCGAGCTAGTAGCGCTCCAAACCAAGGGGCTCCTCCCCCCAGCATACATGGTCCCAGTTCGAGCCGGGCTTGCCACCTATAATGGCGGAGAGCAGGCGGAGAGTGTCCCCCATCCATCCAAAGGAGAACGGGTATGCCTTGTCCCTTATTTAATAAGAGGGCTCGGATTTCCAATCCATCCGTTTCTCCAGGGGCTCCTGGAGTTCTATGGTCTCCAGTTACACAACCTTACGCCTACCTCCATATTGCATATTGCGGGCTTCATAGCCCTTTGCGAGCTGTTCTTGGGCGTCGAGGCCCATTTCGCGTTGTGGAAGAAGTTGTTCTGCCTCGTGCCTCATTCTCGGGAGGGGTCGATATATCAAGTGGGCGGAGCCGAACTATGGCGCATCGCCAGGACCGGATATCTATCCGGAACCCCAAAGGAGGCGTCCGAAGACTGGCCTTCAGAATGGTTTTATATAGAAGACGTCCCTCTGCGGACCCTGTACGGATCGGCCTCCCTGAGTTTGATAATGCTCCCTTGAAGAAACGCCTGAGCTGGCGCCCACGGAGCCCTCAGAAGGAAAGTGACAGGGACGTCCTTTACCTGATGAGCCGGATAAGGTTGTTAGCTCATTCCGGACTGACCATGATCGAGGTCATGGCCATATGCATTACGCGGGGGGTGCAGACGCTTCAGTACCGAGGCCACCCCATGTGGGATTTCAATGGGGAGGACGACGCCACCCGGTGCAGCCGTAAGGGGCCGGATTCAACTGCCACTCTAACAAAGATCTTGTCCGCTTTGTACAAGGGAGAAGAGGAGGAATTCCTCCGTGTCAACCCACGGGGCGGATTTTCTATGTACAATCCTCCAAGCTGGGTAAGCAAACACATTCACTTGCCTATCTGTTTTTATATTCCCATAGTTAAGTACTTAGTCCAGCAATTTTAACGCAGGAGCTACGCCAGACTGTAAAGGAGATAAACAGCCCTCCTCCACAACCCGAGGACCCGGAACAGTCCCTCGACCCGGACTCCCAAGAGGACCCGGACTTATGTGTGGAGCTGATTGATGGGGTGTTTCATCAATTGAGTAAGGACAACACCTTAGTGGCCATTACGGCCGATTATCCCGGACTACTTCCAACCTCAAAGGTAACCGAGACCAAAGTCCCAGTACTTTCAAGAGGATCCATCCGTGCTTATTTTTGATCGCCGTATACCAATGGCGTTTTTTGCAGGGGAAGTCCTTGAGGCAGAGGGCCGAGCCCGCGGTGTCTAGCCAACAAGGGCCATCGAGGCCCAGCGGGCTGAAAAGGAGTGCGGACCGGATCGAGACACCAGTGCAACGGTACGGCGTGCAACTTTAATGCCCAGGGTTTATGCCCTCAAGGAATGCTAACTCTCATGCTCTCTTCAGGAAGAAGAGCGCCCGCTGGACTATATCCATCGGCCAGGCTTCAAGGCCAGGTCCGGAAGCGGAGGCGAACACGGGGCGCGCACCGGACGCTCCTCCGACAGAGGACGCGGACGTGCTATCTGCCACCAATTCAGAGGTGGAGAGTGCCATGAACCACATGCGTCGCCGGACTGTTCTTTGTGACACTTGTTTTTCCCAAGAGGCGTTGGACGCCTTTAATACGGGAGATGCGTACCTCCGTGCCGCTCAAAATGGTCTAGCCAGAGCCACAGAGCAGTATGTAAAACACATACGGGTGAGAAAATTTGATGGTTATATATGTCAGTAGCCCCCGAGACTTGAAACAGTTAGAATAGCTGATTTAAGGATCATTTGTTATGCAGGATCTTACAGAAAAGAATACCTAGCTGTCCCAGGAGTTGGAAGAGTGCCAAGCCCAACTTGAGGCCGCACTAGCCACAATAGGGAAGTCCAATGAGACCCCCTATGGTAATATACGCTTCGAAAGATAAGTATGTTGCAAAGTGCGGCATGTGGGCAATTCTAACAATAACAGTGCAGATGGCGCCGGAGTGGATCCGGACAAGCAGCAACTCTTGCGCCAGTTAAAGGCCGGCGAGAGCGTGCTTACGAGGGTGAGGCAAGAGAAGAACAAGCTTCAAGATGCCAACACCCAGTTGGGCGAGGAACTAAAGGATGTTCGTGCTCAGCAGTCGGACTCCGTAAAGGAGAATCGGCGGCTTCGACGAGGCATTTTTAGTAAGTGCTTGAACGAACTATAAAAAGAAGAGTTCGGCGAGGAAGTCGAAGTGACAAAGTTATGTCTACAGGTATGCTAACAGGTCGACCTGCGAAGGAAATGCCTGGTTCTACGGGCAACCTTCTTCCCGAGCTCTCACAACTGCACAAACGAGTTCGGTAGGTGATGCAAGGCGTCGCCCAGGCTTTGTGACCATCCGTCTCCATGCCCGAAGGCCTTGGAGAGCTTGCAGAGAAGCTGAAAGGAGCGTGGTGGCGCTTCCGATTATGGAAGATATCGGCCTGCCGTCAAGGCGCCAGGGAGGCCTGGGCCATGGTGAAGACGCGGTATACGAAGGCTGACCCAAACCACATGGCCGAGGTCGGACCTGTAGGGCCCGATGGGAAAGAGATCCCTGTCAGTTTAGTGTACGGCCAGGTAGAGTTGGCCGCCAAGTATTCCCAACAGGACAGTAAAGACAGCCTGTTGGATGGTATCGAAGAAGAATATACCCAGTCAAATTGACTATGTAATTTAAAATGACATGTAAAATGCCTTCTAGCCGGATTGTAGATCGTTTGTCATGGCGGACCTTTTCGCTTCAACCTCGGGACCGATAGTCCGGAGTGTGTCCGAATACCCTCTCGGTTATGTAAGAACCGGGGCATGCGTGGAGACCAGGCGTAGGGGTCATTAGTGCTTTATCAGACAAGTGCCCAACTAGTTATGTTATATTACATGGTTAGTAAGAAACATCTACCAGGAAGAATAGTTCCGTTAGGGGTTCCTTTCCCTGGGAGGCATGCCCTAAAGTGCATGTCCGGACTGCGAAAAAGCAGAAAAGCATCTGGGGGCAGATGAATAAACGAGTAAGAAATCATCTTTTAGTTCACTGACCGAATATTCCTTAAGAACGCTAGCTTTCGGCTTCACCCAGTCTGAGGTACACATCCGGCTGGCCCGGCAGTAACAATCGCAGAGGTGCTCCCTTTACCACCTAGCCAAACAATCGAGAACGTATGGGTAAGCGTAGGAGCCAGGTGTAACGCCCCGGATCCGATGCGCCAGGTGTCCGCCAGTTATTCTCCGTCTTTGCCATGTCACTTGCTTGCGTGTTGCATTTTATCATGTATCTTGTGCATCTCATTTTGCATACGTGTTTGTTTCTTGCATTCGAGCATTTTCCCCGTTGTCCGTTTTGCAATCCGGCACTCCCATGCCCTCCGGCGTCCCCCTTTTGTCTCTCGTTGTGAGCAGGTGTTAAACGTTCTCGGAATGGACCGAGGTTTGCCAAGCGGCCTTGGTATAGCACCGGTAGACCGCCTGTCAAGTTTCGTGCCATTTGGAGTCCGTTTGATACTCCAACGGTTAACTGGGTAACCGCAAAAGCCTCTTTTGTTTGCAGCCCAAAACCCCCTCCAAACTGGCCCAAAACCCATCTAAGTGCCCTCCATGCTCTCGTTCGTTCGATCACGATCGCATGGGCGAAAACCGCTCCTCATTCGGACTCTCCTAGTTCCCTCTACCTATAAATAGCCCCCTCCCCCGAAAATTCGCAGATGAAACCCTAGCCCCGCTCCTCTCGCCCGTCGGCCATGTCCGATCTGGGCCGTACATGTCCACCGCCGCCCCCTCAGCCAATCGCCTCCCGCCACGTGGCACCCCCGTGCCCACCTCGCCGCCGGCCCGCGGAGCCCATCGCGGGCCCTCACGGGCCCTCACGCCGCCGCCGCCCGGCCCGGCTTCCGCCGCCACCGGCACCGCCCTCCGCCAACTCGCCTCGACCTCCTCCCGGGCGCCGCCCGTCCTCGCCGTCGCCTCTGGCCCCGGTGCCTCGTCGCCCGGCGCCGCCGGCCTGGGCTGCCGCCGCCCGCCGCCTCTGCCCGCGGGTCCAGCCCGCGCCGCCCCGGATCCGCGACACCGCCCTTCGCCGGCCGGAGGAGTTGGAGGGGGGCGGAGGAGGTCAGGGCGAACCTCGGGTTTATATAGACACCCGGCGAACCTCGGGTTCCGTGCCCCGGATCTGGATCTGAGAAGATTTGAGGTTGACCCCGATTTCACTGTCCCCGATTATTTTGCATAATGTTGCCATGTTCATCGCATCATATCTCTGCATCCGTAGCTTCGTTTTGTGCGTGTAATGTGTCAAATTGTTCGCCTCAACGAGTACTTCATTTCATTCCATTGCATCATGTTCATTTGAGCTCATCTTGATGCCTGAATCTTTGTTGCAAGAGTGCTGTGTGATGTTAATCTGCTGAAACTGTTATAGCATGCTCATTTGTCATTTTTGCCATGTTTGATGTGTGCATCCTATGAGGTAGATGTCTACATGTATTTTGATCTATGCCATGCCATCTTTACAGCAGTGTATGCCATGTATTTTTGTGATCTCTGTGGTGACCAGCACAAGCATGCAAACTAGGCTTCGTGATGTTGCTGATTTTAGTCCTTGTTCTGCTGTTTTTTTGATGCCATGCAAACTTGATGCTACAGAGAGATCCATGCATATTTTGAGATACTTCAGTAAGGATGTTTTGAAAATATGGTTATTATCTATCCATTCATCCCCCTGCTTGCATTTATGGAGTAGCCTAACATGTCATTTTCGTGCTCTACTTTTGCTACAAAATGTTTTCTGGCAGATTGTTTACATGTTATTCAATTTTGCCAAGGTTGTTATAGTTGATCCTTGCATGCTATGAATTTGTTCTTGCCTTGGTTAGCTTCATAAACATGTCTTCTTGCTGATGCTATGCTTATCTTGTCATGCAATGACTTGTTGTGAGTGAATCAAGCTTGTTTAGTAGGGTACTTGCTGTTACTGTTTTGCTAGGCTGAATCTGTTATTTCGTGATGCTATGTAAACCTGCTGCTACAAGTCATTCTATGCATAATCTGGAGATCTTCACTAAGTAGGTTTTGTTATACATGTCATTCTCTATCCATCCATGCCCCTGGTTGCATTTATAGCTTGTAGTAGGTTGTTGTAATCTTGCTCCAAAGTTGCTAAATAATGTTGCTGTTAGCCTGTTAACATTAAGTTCAGTTGTTGCCATGATTGTTGCTAGTGATCCATGCACCCTATGAACTTGATCTTTCCATTCTTAGCTTCATAAACATGTATTCTTACTGTTAGTCACCATGCCATGCCATGTTTTGCTCTGTGGTGAGTGGAACAAGCTCACCAACATGCCTACTTATCATTGTTCCTGCCATGTATGAATCTGTCATATAACTTGCCATGTTTACATGGGTGCCATCATATCTTCTGATCCTTTTTGGCTCATGGTCAGTAAAGGACTTTTGTTCTATGCAATTAGTAGATGCATGCCATGCCTTTGTTTTCCATGTTAAGTTCCTATAACATGTTGTTTGATAGCTCTAAACATTGCAACCTGATGTTATTTCTGCAAAGTCTGAAACTGTTACTATTTGCAATCTTGCCATGTGTTTTGGAGCATGTTCTAGTGATTTCTAGAGATAGCTCAGTGTTCATGTTTTGTTATGCTTTACCTGTACATAATGCCCATGCCTTTTGTTCTCATGTTGTGGTGCTGTAGCATGTTGTTTTGATGCTTGCAAGATGCCTAGTTGCTGTTTTGGACAGATTGTTGCTATAACTTGTATAGAGTGTATGTGTTGCACCATTGCTTCGTTTTGAGTGTGCTCTATATGAAACTTGCTTAGTTTTGCATGTAGTTTCATATTATCATGTTGCATCCTTGTTTTGAGGTGTTTGCTTGATGTTTGTATGCATTTTGCATCAATGCCATGTTTAACTTGGTTTGCTCATATCTTCTAGGCCGTAGCCCCGAACTAAATGAACTTTATATGTAACTTGACTAGAATCTCGTGTAGATCATCTTGGTGCATCTTAACTTGCTGTCTAACAACCTGAACATAAGGCTTATTCAGATCTGGACCAATTTCGAAATATGCATATGAGGACTTACCGGAATTGTTATATGTTGTTCCCGGCCTCATTTAAACTTGCTTTGATGTGTTGTTCTTGAATGCATCATCTCTTGCCATCAGTAGCTTCATGTAGTCTTGTCTTGCATCATGTTTGGTTGTGCATCTTGTCTTGCCTATGTGTGGTGTGTTTACCATGTTGTGTGCTTCTTCTCGATAGTTCCCGTTTCGTTGCGTTCGTGAGGATTCGTTCGTCTACGCTTGGTTCGTCTTCGTGGCTTCATCTTCTTCATGGACACGTTCTTCTTCCTTGTGGGATTTCAGGCAAGCTGACCGTTATCCTGGATCTCACTACTATCATTGCTATGCTAGTTGCTTCGTTCTATCGCTATGATGTGTTACCTATCTTTTGCTCATCAAGCCTCCCCAAATTGCCATGAACCTCTAACTTTTGACACCCTTCCTAGCAAACCATTGCTTGGCTATGTTACCACTTTGATCAGCCCCTCTTTTAGCATTGTTAGTTGCAGGTGAAGTTGAAGATTGCTCCATGGCGGACAGGATTATGTTGGGATATCACAATATCTCTTATTTAATTAATGCATCTATATACTTGGTAAAGGGTGGAAGACTCGGCCTTATGCCTGGTGTTTTGTTCCACTCTTGCCACCCTAGTTTCCGTCATACTGGTGTTATGTTCCCGGATTTTGCATTCCTTACGCGGTTGAGTGATTTATGGGACCCCCTTGACAGTTCGCTTTGAATAAAACTCCTCCAGCAAGGCCCAACCTTGGTTTTACCATTTGCCTCACCACCACCTATACCTTTCCCTTGGGTCGGCCAACCCGAGGGTCATCTTTATTTTAGCCCCCCAGGGCCAGTGCTTGTCAAAGTGTTGGTCCGAACCGGGCAGACTGCGGGGCCACCTCGGGGCAACTCGAGGGCTGGTTTTACTCGTAGGCTGACCTATCCGGTGTTGCCCTGAGAACGAGATATGTGCAGCTCCTATCGGGATTGTCGGCGCATCGGGCGGCTTTGCTGGTCTTGTTTTACCATTGTCAAAATGTCTTGTAAACCGGGATTCCGAGTCTGATCGGGTCTTCCTGGGAGAAGGTATATCCTTCGTTGATCGCGAGAGCTTATCATGGGCTAAGTTGGGACACCCCTGCAGGGTTTAAACTTTCGAAAGTCGTGCCCGCGGTTATGGGCAGATGGAAATTTGTTAATGTCCGATTGTAGATAACTTGACACCAGATCCGAATTAAAACGCATCAACCGTGTGTGTAGCCGTGATGGTCTCTTTTCGGCGGAGTCCGGAAAGTGAACATGGTTTTGGGTTATGTTTGATGTAAGTAGGAGTTCAGGATCACTTCTTGAGCATTGCTAGCTTCACGACCGTTCCGATTGCTCTCTTCTCGCTCTTATTTGCGTATATTAGCCACCATATATGCTTAGTTGCTGCTGCAACCTCACCACTTTACCCCTTACTTTCCCATTAAGCTTTGCTAGTCTTGATACCCATGGTAATGGGATTGCTGAGTCCTCGTGGCTCACAGATTACTACAACAACAGTTGCAGGTACAGGTTATGCGATGATCATGATGCGAGAGCGATACTTGCTTGCATTGAGTTCTTCTTCTGCTTCTTCGATCAAGGAATAGGTTCCAGGTCGGCAGCCTGGGTTAGCAGGGTGGATGTCGTTTGAGTTTCTGTTTGTCTTTCATCCATAGTCGGATGGTGCTCTTATGTAAGATGATGTTGTATTCGTGTGGCATTGTATGCCTTATGTATGTATCCATATCTATTATGTAATGTTGATGTAATGATATCCACCTTGCAAAAGCGTTTCAATATGTGGGTCTATCCTTGGTGGGACCTTCGAGTTCCTTTGGATAGGGTCGCATATTGGGCGTGACAAGTTGGTATCAGAGCCTCGACCGACCTTAGGAGCCCCCTTGATTGATCGTGTAGTTTGGCCATTGTCGAGTCTAGAAGAAAACTGTTTTCGGAGTCTAGTTATATCGGAGAGTAGGAATTCTTTTTACTCCTCAGCCCCTTCGTCGCTCTGGTCAGGAATCTTGACGTAGGTGTTTTGAATTAGTCCTCTTCCCCTTCAATTTTTTCTTTAGGATCACGCAGTTGGTTTTCCGATCGTTGGTTCTCAGCTCTTTTCATCCGGTGCTTTTCTCGTCAAGTTGACTTGAGCCTCTTTGTCTTTGCCAAGTTCAATCCTCAGTTCGCTCTCAACGAAGTTGTTTCCCCATCCTCAGTTGTTTTCTTTTCCCACCCGCCCACCCTTCTTCTTCTCGGAACCGGAGTCCGTAATCGAGTATCCATCCTACTCGTGCGAAGCCTTTTCTTTCTTTCCTCAATGATTTCTACCGGTGTTTTCTCTTCAAGATAGTCGTCATTTCCCCCTCCAAGTTGCTTTTGTTTTCCCACCCTCCCACCCTTTTTCCTTCCCGGAGTCTCACTCTCTCTCGACCATCTATCTCATTCGTGCGGAACCTCTTCAGTCTTTCGTAAATTAATTCAACCGATGAATTCTTGTCTCGTTTGACATTCTTCATCTCTTTTTCTTCTCCGGTGGATTCAATTCAAGTTTTCGATAGTGAGTATATTCTTTTCCTCGGCTCAATTGTTTTCCCTGCTCGTTCTCCTCTCGCCAGTTTATCCTTCCGGAGTGTTCAAGACATCTCAAGAGATTCGTCTCTGTTCCAATTAATTTGAGGTTGTCACCTCATTCTAATATTTCAATTGTTCCGGTGCATCATCTATCTGTTCAACATCCCTTTCCGGTGTATCTTTTGAGTGGGCCCTGACCCACAGGTCTTTTCCCAGGATCTTAGCTAACTCTTCTATTTTCCTGGAGTTTTTCTCAATTCTTTTCAAAGTGTGACGTAAGAATGGATTCCATCAGTCACATGCCTTCTCCAAGATCGCGTTCAAATTCTTTTCATTGTTGGCTCAACCCCTTCGCTTTTCATTCTCCCGGAGTATCTCAGTATTTTGGTGGTCTTTTCCCGTCGTCATTGAAGACCAAAGAAGAGTTCCTCTTAAATCTTGTCCGTTCTCCCGAAGATTCATGATTCTAGTTTCATATTATCCTCTCAAATTATTCCATTTGCCAGATATTCTTTCTTACCCATCCGGAGTATTTCAGGAGTTGTTTTCTTTTTTCTTTTCACCAGAGGCCATTATTTCAGCTACCGTTATCCAGTTATCCCGGTGCTTCGTTCAAGTGTTCTTCTGCATCTAAATCCCCTCTAGCTTGTTGGTTCTTCTAATTCTTCCCGGTGATTCCTTCTCTTTCATCAGTCATTTCCAAATTCTTACGGTGGTTCATTCAAGATTCTTTTTCCTTGAGTGTCATTTTAATCCTTTCGTTCTTTTCAATCCTACCGGTGGATCAGGAAGACTTTCTCAAGTTTGCGCTATATCTCTTCTCAATCCTTTTTCAAGAAGAATAAGTAGTATGTAAAATCCATTGCTTGTCATCAATTTAATTTGATGAAGGATAAGCATACAATAAATATTATTCTTATTTCATCCAAGTGAGTAATCCCTTCCTTCGGAGTTTGTTCATGAGGAATAAATTCTAGTTCCAAGTGTTCCCATCTTTTCTTTTCCAGAGTTCAATTTCCTCGGCCACTTCGTCGGAACCTCCATCTAAATCATCGCAAGCTTTAATATTATTCTTTCATCCTTCAACTATCTCATCATCTTTTTGTTACCGGAGTTCTTCATGGTGGTTCTTCATGATTTATTTCATTCTTCAAGAGTTCATCAAGATTTTGTTCAATGAGTTCTAGTATCTTCCTCCTTGCATCTCAAAGTGTAATTAATTCTCCATATTCTTTTGAAGTGGAGTTTCGCATTTCTTCATTCTTCTCAGCTACCCAAATCATTTCTGTTTGTGGCCGGTTATCACCTTATGATCTTGAGATGTTACCATAAGACCACAACGAGTTTAATCTTTTGTTGTTTATTTTCTCAACAACTCCGTTCAACCCTTCCTGCTAAGTTCTTTTCTTTAAATTCTTTCAATTCTTCCAGAGGCATTGTCTGTTTCTTCTCGTCAGGTGTCATTCCATCCTCTCAAGTTCATGTTCTATTCTTACCATGCTCAGCCGGAGTGCTGCCTGAATCCTTCCATTCATATTCATTTCTTATCTTGTTCTAACCGGAGTGGTTTCTTCGTCTATCTGATTCCGTGAGCTTTCGATTCTCGTCTTTCTCGTCGTTCCTCTCTTCTTCTCGAGTGCTCTCGATTCTTTGCTTCTCCTCTTGAGTTCGCGTTTCACCTCA
Organism: Triticum aestivum; assembly: GCF_018294505.1. NCBI lineage: Eukaryota > Viridiplantae > Streptophyta > Magnoliopsida > Poales > Poaceae > Triticum > Triticum aestivum. The sequence continues at coordinate 628,168,012 of NC_057798.1, forward strand.
TCCCTTTTCTCTTCCGTCTCGGTCCTAAGATCTCGGGACGAGATCTCTTGTTAGTGGAGGAGTGTTGTAACGCCCCGGATCCGATGCGCCAGGTGTCCGCCAGTTACTCGCCGTCTTTGCCATGTCACTTGCTTGCGTTTTGCATTTTATCATGTCATCTTGTGCATCTCATTTTGCATACGTGTTCGTTTCTTGCATCCAAACATTTTCCCCGTTGTCCGTTTTGCAATCCGGCACTCCCATGCCCTCCGGCGTCCCCCTTTTGTCTCTCATTGTGAGCGGGTGTTAAACGTTCTCGGAATGGACCGAGGTTTGCCAAGCGGCCTGGGTATAGCACCGGTAGACCTCTTGTCAAGTTTCGTGCCATTTGGAGTCCGTTTGATACTCCAACGGTTAACCGGGTAACCGCAAAAGCCTCTTTTGTTTGCAGCCCAAAAACCCCTCCAAACTGGCCCAAAACCCATCTAAGTCTCCTCCATGCTCTCGGTCTTTCGATCACGATCGTATGGGCGAAAACCGCTCCTTATTTGGACTCTCCTAGCTCCCTCTACCTATAAATAGCCCCCTCCCCCAAAAATTCGCAGATGAAACCCTAGCCCCGCTCCTCTCGCCCGTCGGACATGTCCGATCTGGGCCGGACCTGTCCGCCGCCACCCCCCCAGCCAATCGCCTCCCGCCATGTGGCGCCCCCGCGCCCACCTCGCCGCCGGCCCGCGGAGCCCATCGCGGGCCCGCGTGGGCCCCGCGTAGCCGCCGCCCGGCCCGGCTTCCGCCGCCGGCACCGCCCTCCGCCGCCTCGCCTCGGCCTCCTTCCGGGCGCCGCCCGTCCTCGCCGTCGCCTCCGGCCCCGGTGCCTCGCCGCCCGGCGCCGCCAGCCTGGGCCGCCGCCACCCGCCGCCGCGGCTGCCGCCTCTGCCCGCGGGTCCAGCCCACGCCGCCCCGGATCCGCGACGCCGCCCTTCGCCAGCCATAGCCGCACCTCCCCGCGCCTCTCCGGCTACCAGCGCCGCCCTGGCCTCCTCCGCCCCTCTCCGACTCCTCCGGCCGCCTCCCCTTCATCTTCTCCGGCCAACTCCGGCGGAATCCCCAGCGAACCTCGGGTTCCGCGCCCCGGATCTGGATCTGAGAAGATTTGAGGTTGACCCCGATTTCACCAAGTCCCCGATTATTTTGTATAATGTTGCCATATCTATCGCATCATATCTCTGCATCCCTAGCTTCGTTTTGTGCGTGTAATATGTCAAGTTGTTCGTCTCAACGAGTACTTCACTTCATTCCATTGCATCATGTTCATTTGAGCTCATCTTGATGCCTGAATCTTCATTGCAAGAGTGCTATGTGATGTTAATCTGTTGAAACTGTTATAGCATGCTCATTTGTCATTTTTGCCATGTTTGATGTGTGCATCCTATGAGGTTGATGTCTACATGTGTTTTGGTCTATACCATGCCATCTTTACAATGGTGTATGCCATGTATTTTTGTGATCTCTGTGGTGACTAGCACAAGCATGCAAACTAGGCTTCGTGATGTTGCTGATTTTAGTCCCTGTTCTGCTGTTATTTTGATGCCATGTAAACTTGATGCTACAGAGAGATCCATGCATATTTTGAGATACTTAAGTAAGGATGTTTTGAACATATGGTTATTATCTATCCATTCATGCCCCTGCTTGCATTTATGGAGTAGCCTAACATGTCATTTTCATGCTCTACTTTTGCTACAAAATGTTTCCTGGCAGATTGTTTACATGTTATTCAATTTTGCCAAGGTTGTTGTAGTTGATTGTTGCATGCTATGAATTTGTTATTGCCTTGGTTAGCTTCATAAACATGTCTTCTTGCTGATGATATGCTTATCTTGTCATGCAATAACTTGTGGTGAGTGAATCAAGCTTGTTTAGTAGGGTACTTGTTGTTACTGTTTTGCTAGGCTGAATCTGTTATTTCGTGATGCTATGTAAACCTGCTGCTACAAGTCATTCTATGCATAATCTGGAGATGTTCACTAAGTAGGTTTTGTTATACATGTCATGCTATATCCATCCATGCCCCTGGTTGCATTTTTAGCTTGCTGTAGGTTGTTGTAATCTTGCTCCAAAGTTGCTAAATAATGTTGTTGTCAGCCTGTTAACATTAAGTTCAGTTGTTGCCATGATTGTTGCTAGTGATCCATGCACCCTATGAACTTGATCTTTCCATTCTTAGCTTCATAAACATGTATTCTTACTGTTAGTCACCATGCCATGCCATGTTTTTCTCTGTGGTGAGTGGCACAAGCTCACCAACATGCCTACATATCGTTGTTCCTCCCATGTATGAATCCGTCATATAACTTGCCATGTTTACATGGGTGCCATCATATCTTCTGATCCTTTTTGGCTCATGGTCAGTAAAGGACTTTTGTTCTATGCAATTAGTAGATGCATGCCATGCCTTTGTTTTCCATGTTAAGTTCCTATAACATGTTGTTTGATAGCTCTAAACATTGCAACCTGATGTTATTTCTGCAAAGTCTGAAACTGTTACTATTTGCAATCTTACCATGTGTTTTGGAGCATGTTCTAGTGATTTCTAGAGATAGCTCAGTGTTCATGTTTTGTTATGCTTTACCTGTACATAATGCCCATGCCTTTTGTTCTCATGTTGTGGTGCTGCAGCATGTTTTTTTTATGCTTGCAAGATGCCTAGTTGCTGTTTTGGACAGATTCTTGGTATAACTTGTATAGAGTGTATGTGTTGCACCGTTGCTCCGTTTTGAGTGTGCTCTATATGAAACTTGCTTAGTTTTGCATGTAGTTTCATATTATCATGTTGCATCCTTGGTTTGAGGTGTTTGCTTGATGTTTGTATGCATTTTGCATCAATGCCATGTTTAACTTGGTTTGCTCATATCTTCTAGGCCGTAGCCCCGAACTAAATGAACTTTATATGTAACTTGACTAGAATCTTGCGTAGATCATCTTGGTGCATCTTAACTTGCTGTTTAACAACCTGAACATAAGGCTTATTCAGATCTGGACCAATTTCGAAATATGCATATGAGGACTTACTGGAATTGTTATATGTTGTTCCCGGCCTCATTTAAACTTGCTTTGATGTGTTGTTCTTGAATGCATCATCTCTTGCCATCAGTAGCTTCATGTAGTCTTGTCTTGCATCATGTTTGGTTGTGCATCTTGTCTTGCCTATGTGTGGTGTGTTTACCATGTTGTGTGCTTCTTCTCGATAGTTCCCGTTTTGTTGCGTTCGTGAGGATTCGTTCGTCTACGCTTGGTTCGTCTTCGTGGCTTCATCTTCTTCATGGACACGTTCTTCTTCCTTGTGGGATTTCAGGCAAGCTGACCGTTATCCTGGATCTCACTACTATCATTGCTATGCTAGTTGCTTCGTTCTATCGCTATGATGTGTTACCTATCTTTTGCTCATCAAGCCTCCCCAAATTGCCATGAACCTCTAACCTTTGACACCCTTCCTAGCAAACCATTGCTTGGCTATGTTACCGCTTTGCTCAGCCCCTCTTTTAGCGTTGTTAGTTGCAGGCAAAGTTGAAGATTGCTCCATGGCGGACAGGATTATGTTGGGATATCACAATATCTCTTATTTAATTAATGCATCTATATACTTGGTAAAGGGTGGAAGACTCGGCCTTATGCCTGGTGTTTTGTTCCACTCTTGCCGCCCTAGTTTCCGTCATACCGGTGTTATGTTCCCGGATTTTGCATTCCTTACGCGGTTGAGTGATTTATGGGACCCCCTTGACAGTTCGCTTTGAATAAAACTCCTCCAGCAAGGCCCAACCTTGGTTTTACCATTTGCCTCACCACCACCTATACCTTTCCCTTGGGTCGGCCAACCCGAGGGTCATCTTTATTTTAGCCCCCCAGGGCCAGTGCTTGTCAAAGTGTTGGTCCGAACCGGGCAGACTGCGGGGCCACCTCGGGGCAACTCGAGGGCTGGTTTTACTCGTAGGCTGACCTATCCGGTGTTGCCCTGAGAACGAGATATGTGCAGCTCCTATCGGGATTGTCGGCGCATCGGGCGGCTTTGCTGGTCTTGTTTTACCATTGTCAAAATGTCTTGTAAACCGGGATTCCGAGTCTGATCGGGTCTTCCTGGGAGAAGGTATATCCTTCGTTGATCGCGAGAGCTTATCATGGGCTAAGTTGGGACACCCCTGCAGGGTTTAAACTTTCGAAAGTCGTGCCCGCAGTTATGGGCAGATGGAAATTTGTTAATGTCCGATTGTAGATAACTTGACACCAGATCCGAATTAAAACGCATCAACCGTGTGTGTAGCCGTGATGGTCTCTTTTCGGCGGAGTCCGGAAAGTGAACATGGTTTTGGGTTATGTTTGATGTAAGTAGGAGTTCAGGATCACTTCTTGATCATTGCTAGCTTCATGACCGTTCCGATTGCTCTCTTCTCGCTCTTATTTGCGTATATTAGCCACCATATATGCTTAGTTGCTGCTGCAACCTCACCACTTTACCCCTTCCTTTCCCATTAAGCTTTGCTAGTCTTGATACCCATGGTAATGGGATTGCTGAGTCCTCGTGGCTCACAGATTACTACAACAACAGTTGCAGGTACAGGTTATGCGATGATCATGACGCGAGAGCGATACTTGCTTGCGTTGAGTTCTTCTTCTGCTTCTTCGATCAAGGAATAGGTTCCAGGTCGGCAGCCTGGGTTAGCAGGGTGGATGTCGTTTGAGTTTCTGTTTGTGTTTCATCCGTAGTCGGATGGTGCTCTTATGTAAGATGATGTTGTATTCGTGTGGCATTGTATGCCTTATGTATGTATCCCCATCTATTATGTAATGGTTATGTAATGATATCCACCTTGCAAAAGCATTTCAATATGCGGGTCTATCCTTGGTGGGACCTTCGAGTTCCTTTTGGATAGGGTCGCATATTGGGCGTGACACCAGGCAACCCAGCTTGGCCCAAACTTAAGTCATATCGATGCATATAGTGGTGAATAAAAGGTACATGCGGAAGTGTGACACATGTGTTGGGCACGAGGCCCGTATAAACAAGCTTCTGTTAAAGGAGCCCCCAGGTATAATGAGCGTGAATAGCGCGTCAATTGTGTGTGAACAAGGCGCAAACGAGCCCTTAAAAGGTTGTAAGAGAAAAGGAGGGAGGAAAAGAGAAATAAAACACAACTGATGTGTAAAAAATGGATAGAGGAAGGAGACGAACACAGAGTCCGGCGCTAGGCATAGAATCTTCATAGACGGGCTGCGTTCCATGGGTTCGACTCGAGTCGGTTATCCGATGCATTTTGCAGACGGTACGCTCCACCAGTCAGGACTTGGTCGATTATGAAGGGACCTTCCCATTTGGGCTTGAGTTTGTCCTTTTTCTTGTCCGGCAGGCGTAGAACTAATTCCCCAACATTGTAGGTTTTGGCCCGTACTTCTCTGCTTCGATATCTTCGAGCCTGCTGTTGATAGAATGCGGAACGGGCTTTTGCCACGTCGCGCTCCTCCTCCAAGGCGTCCAAACTGTCCTGCCGATCGAGTTTGGCTTCTCTTTCTTCGTACATGCGCACGCGAGGTGAGTCATGAATTATGTCACAGGGCAGAACTGCCTCTGCGCCGTATACCATAAAAATAGTGTGAATCCGGTAGAGCGATTAAGCGTGGTTCGCAACCCCCAGAGTACGGAGTCGAGCTCCTCTACCCAGTGCGTGTTAGATTCCTTGAGGGACGGCACTAGTCTGGGTTTGATGCCGCTCATGATTAGACCACTTGCCCGCTCGACTTGACCGTTATTTTGTGGGTGATAGACTGAAGCATAGTCGAGCTTGATGCCCATGTTTTTGCACCAGAGTTTTACCTCGTCGGCCATAAAGTTCGTGCCGTTATCAGTGATGATGCTGTGGGGGACGCCATAACGGTATACGACCCCTGATATGAAGTATATCACAGGTCCGGATTCAGCCGTCTTAACAGGCTTGGCCTCTATCCATTTGGTGAATTTGTCAACCATGACCAATAAGTATTTTTGCTTGTGGGTTCCCCCTTTAAGGGGTCCAATCATGTCAAGCCCCCAGACCGCGAAGGGCCGGTGATGGGTATAGTTTGGAGGGCGGTTGGTGGCATATGGCTTTGGTTAGCGAATAATTGGCAACCGATGCATCGTTGGACTAAGTCCTGAGCATCTGCCCGGGCCGTCGGCCAATAAAATCCAGTATGGAAGGCCTTGCTTACAAGGGCCCGAGCTGCAGCGTGGTGCCCGCTGAGTCTGGCATGAATTTCAGCCAGAAGGTTCCGCCCTTCCTCTTCGGAGGTACACCTTTGAAGGACTCCGGTGGTGCTTTTCTTATAAAGCTCTCCTTCATGGACTTTGTAGGCTTTAGATCGCCGCACTATGCAGCGTGCCTCGTTTTGGTCCTCGGGAAGTTCTTGCCTAGTCAAGTAGGCTAAGAATGGTTCTGTCCATGGGGCAATGACTGCCATTATTACGTGGGTTGAGGATGTTACTTCATTGGCAGAGCCTCCCGTTGTGTCAGAATGTTCGGCGTCGGGTGGTGCGGCTAGTCCGGGTTGTTATTTCTGAACTCCCCTTCCCATTGTACGGAAGGCTTGAATAGCCTCTCCAAGAAAATGTTGGGGGGGACTGCATCGCGCTTTGCACCGATGCGTGCCAAGACGTCTGCTGCCTGGTTGTTTTCCCGGGCTATATTGTGAAATTCGAGCCCCTCGAACCGAGCTGACATTTTTAGGACGACATTGTGATAAGCTGCCATTTTCGGATCCTTGGCATCAAAATCTCCATTTGTTTGGGATATCGCGAGGTTCGAATCCCGGCGCACCTCTAGGCGTTGAATGCCCATGGAGACTGCCATCCGTAGACCATGTAGAAGGGCCTCGTATTCGGCTGCATTGTTAGAGTCCGTATACATTATTTGGAGTACATATTGAACTGTATCTCCTGTTGGGGACGTCAGAACGACGCCAGCCCCCAGACCCGCTAGCATTTTGGAGCCATCGAAGTGCATGATCCAGTTGGAATATGTGTCGTACTCTTTAGGGAGTTCGGCTTCAGTCCATTCGGCGACAAAGTCGGCCAAAACTTGCGACTTGATAGCTCGCCGTGGCTTATAGGTTATGTCGAATGGGAGGAGCTCAATGGCCCATTTGGCAACCCGGCCCATCGCGTCGCGGTTGTTTATAATATCATTAAGAGGTACTTCGGAGGCTACTATTATTGAACACTCTTGAAGTAGTGTCGTAGCTTCCGGGACGCCGTGAACACTGCGTACGCTATCTTTTGGTAATGCGGGTACCGTGACTTGCATGGAGTGACGATAGTGGACACGTAGTAGACTGGTTTTTGAAGGGGAAATTTGTGTTCGTCCGTTTCTCGTTCGACGACGAGCACTGCGCTTACAACTTGATGAGTTTCCGCAATGTATAATAGCATTGGTTCGCCGATGTTAGGCGCGGCCAGGACCGGGTTTGTTGCCAATATGGCTTTTATTTCTTCGAGTCCGGCCATGGTAGCATCCGTCCACTCGAAGTGTTTGGTGCACCAGAGGAGGCGATAAAGGGGTAATGCCTTTTCTCCCAAGTGGGAGATGAAGTGGCTTAGAGCCACCACGCATCCAGTCAATTTTTGTATTTGCTTGAGGTCCTTTGGAATATCCAATTGTGACAGAGCTTGGATCTTGGCTGGGTTTGCTTCAATTCCTCTACCGGATACAATGAAGCCCAAGAGCTTTGCGCCTGGTACGCCAAAAACGCATTTTTCCGGGTTAAGCTTGATGTCATATGTTCGGAGGTTATCGAACGTGAGCCTCAAGTCGTCTACTAGAGTTTCGACATGCTTGGTCTTGACGACGACGTCATCCACGTATGCTTCAACTGTTTTGCCGATCTGGTTGGCCAGACATGTCTGAATCATGCGCTGATATGTTGCGCCGGCGTTTTTGAGCCCGAAGGGCATTGTGTTGAAGCAGAATGGGCCATATGGGGTGATAAATGCCGTTGCGGCTAGGTCTGGCTCTGCCATCTTAATTTGATGGTAGCCAGAGTATGTGTCGAGGAAACACAATGAATCGTGTCTTGTGGTAGCGTCGATGATTTGATCGATGCGGGGGAGGGGGGAGGGATCCTTTGGGCAAGCCTTTCTGAGGTCCTTGAATTCGACGCATAAGCGCCAGGATTTGTCCTTCTTTGGTACCATCACCAGGTTTGCTAGCCAGTCCGGATGTTTTATATCTCTGATGAATCCGGCTTCCAGTAGTTTGGCTAGCTCCTCTCCCATGGCTTGTCTCTTAGGTTCAGAGAAACGCCGAAGAGCCTGCTTAACAGGCTTGAATCCTTTTAGGATGTTAAGGCTGTGCTCGGCCAGCCTGCGTGGGATTCCTGGCATGTCTGAAGGTTGCCAGGCAAAGATGTCCCAATTTTCGCGTAGGAATTCTCGTAGTGCGGCATCTACATCAGGGTCTAATTGTGCCCTGATGGAGGCCGTTTTTGTAGGGTCCGTAGGATGGACTTGGAATTTGACTATTTTGTCTGCCGGTTTAAAGGAGGTGGACTTGGATCTTTTGTCGAGTATCACGTCGTCCCTGTCCACTGTGGAGCGCAGCACAGTTAGTTCCTCGGCCGCTAGGGCTTCGGATAATGCCTCAAGGGCCAGTGCGGCTGTCTTGTTTTCGGTGCGGAGTGCTACGTCCGGGTCACTAGCAAGAGTTATGATTCCGTTGGGTCCGGGCATTTTGAGCTTCATGTACCCGTAATGGGGTATAGCTTGAAAATTGTGAATGCCTCTCGCCCTAACAGAGCATGGTATCCGCTGCTGAACGGGGCCACTTGAAATGTGACCTCCTCAGACCTATAATTATCCGGCGTGCCGAACACCACATCAAGTGTGATTTTTCCTGTACAGCACACTTCCCGACTGGGGATTATTCCTCTAAAGGTTGTGTTGCTTCGCTCAATGCGGCTCCAGTCTATTTCCATTTTTCGAAGGGTTTCCTCATAAATGAGGTTCAATCCGCTGCCACCGTCCATGAGTACCTTGGTAAGTCGAAAGCCGTCTACTATCGGACTGAGGACCAATGCGGCTGGTGCTCGGGCTGTTCGGAATTTAGGTTCGTCACTGGCATTAAAAGTAATAGCCGTGTCACTCCATGGGTTTATTGTTGCTACCTGGTAGACTTTGGTAAGGCTGTGGAGTGTTCGTTTCCGCACATTGTTTGATGCAAAAGTCTCGAAGACTGTTGATACCATACTGGTATTCCTGGGGTGGTGCTCTGCGGATTCTGGAGTTAGAAGCTCCTCGCCACTTCTGGCCAGCTGCCGGAGTATCCAACATGCTCTAAGGCTATGAGTTGGTGTGACGCCCTGTGTACTATGAATTTTACAGGGTCCATTGAGCCATCCCTCCAGTATGGTTCCATACCCTATAGAGGGTTTTTGTTTTTTGGTAATCAACCCCTGTGCATGGCGATAATGCGCCCTTTTATTTCGGACTGGGGTTGTATTCAGGGCCGGATCGTCCTAGAATTTTGTTTTGGTTTTCCGGACGCTTTCCATCGCACAGTATTTTCGTACCATGGATGCCAAGTTAGTGAAGCGTGTAATATCACGGCGACTTATGGTGTTGAGGATTCCGATGTCCGTGCAATTATTGCAGAAGGATGAAATTGCATCCTCCTCGCGGCAGTCCTCTATCCTGTTCATAACCAGGAGGAATCTGGCCCAGTAATGATGTACTGTTTCCATGGGCTCTTGCCAAACTTGGGATAGATCCCTTATGTTAGGGTGGGCGGGTGGAGTTAAATCCAGAACCTCGCCCGATCTGAGGCTCAGGGGCCAAGGGGTTTCTGAATTTGGAAGCTTGGGTTCTTGGATGCTGTCCAAAGAATCTGGCCTGCTGCCTGACTTTAGGTTTAGGGCTTGAGTGACGACCTCCCCTCCGCGGGTATCCGGCTTGGGGGGGTCGGGAACCCGGACATATTTGGTCCTTAAGATGGGTATAGATTCGCCGCATTGTTCTTCCACCACTGCAACATGGTGGGTGACCTGGGGAGAGTCAATTTCTCTTGGATCGGGTTTAAGCCCAATCTGATCATAGTCTGTAGAGACTCCTAGGGCGGCGATGCGATCCAAGAGCTCGTTTAAGGAAGAGAGCTCCATCAGATCTAACTGCTCGGTGAGTTCCGAGTAAACATGGAGATTACTTTTGATGACGCGAGAAGTCATCGTCGGTGCGGCGGCCGAACAGGCGGTCATAAGAAAACCGCCTAGCCGGAGAGTTTGGCCGATAGCCAAAGCTCCTTTGGCAAGAGTGCCGTCTTTAAAGATGGGGCGTGGCATCCTTCCTGATGGCGACGACACAGTGGAACTCTCAATGAAAGCAACAATGTCGGTGTCAAAACTGGCGGATCTCGGGTAGGGGGTCCCGAACTGTGCGTCTAGGCGGATGGTAACAGGAGACAAGGGACACGATGTTTTTACCCAGGTTCGGGCCCTCTCGATGGAGGTAAAACCCTACTCCTGCTTGATTAATATTGATGATATGGGTAGTACAAGAGTAGATCTACCACGAGATCAGAGAGGCTAAACCCTAGAAGCTAGCCTATGGTATGATTGTTGTTCGTCCTACGGACTAAATCTCTCCGGTTTATATAGACACCGGAGAGGGCTAGGGTTACACAGAGTCGGTTACAATGGGAGGAGATCCACATATCGTATCGCCAAGCTTGCCTTCCACGCCAAGGAAAGTCCTATCCGGACACGGGACAAAATCTTCAATCTTGTATCTTCATAGTCCGGGAGTCCGGCCAAAGGTCATAGTCCTGCCATCCGGTCACCCCCTAATCTAGGACTCCCTCACCCATTGTTTGCTATTTTTCTTGAGAGAAGCCACTAGTGAAACCTATAGCCCCCGGGTCTCTTTTTAGCATATTTACCTTTGCGATCTATTTTCCCTTGCATTTATTTTCAGATCTATTAAACCAAAAATACAAAAATACCTTGCTGCAATTTATTTGTTCCACGATCTATTTATCCTATCTACCACTTTTACCTCACGTTATTTGCCTATCTTGAGGCACCATACCTGAAAGGGATTGAAAACCCCTTTAACACGTCGGGTTGCGAGTATTTGTTAGTTGTGTGCAGGTGTTGTTTACGTGGTGTGAGGAGGTTCTCCTACTAGCTCGATAACCTTGGTCTCATCATTGAGGGAAATAACTACTGTCGCTATACTGCATCATCCCTTCCTCTTTGGGGAAATACCAACGTAGTTCTAGCAGACATCAGCACTCGCCTTGATGTTAGAGAATAGGGTTTGTTTCCGCTTGTCATCACCTTGTAGTTACATGCATTGGATCAGCTCTAGTTCATACCTCTTTAGGAATTCAATCGAGATAGAGACCGAGGCTTTCGCCCCCTTGTGCCCATTGTGGTTACGGAGGTGCCACGCACATGTGTTATCTTGCACAATATGATCACCAAGTATGAGACATAGGACCCATAGAACTTCAGTTTTCTCTACAATTGTGTCATGATGGAGGCAGAATGTCACTCAAATAGAATACAAGCATTCCTTCAAGCACACGAAAGATCGAGAACTGAGAAACTCACAACCAACTCCTTGAAGATCTTGCCAAGCACCATTGGTAACTTCATAGAACTTGAGTCTTATGATATTATCATGTTTTGTTTGGATTATTAGTTCATTTTGACCGCATGTTGTGTTTAAAATTGAATGGTTAAGTTTGGAAACATTAAATATGTTATTGTATTTAAATTTTGCACATTTGAGTTTTGAAGCTTCGAATTGATATGTTATGAAAATGTATGTTTAAATGGAGTTTGTATGCAAACAGTTTGGATGAATTTGCAAAATAAGTTTTTTTGTGGATTAAGTTTTAAGGAATGGGCTAGATGCATAACAATTTAATCTCTCAAAAATAGGGGTATTAAAGGATGGGGAATGATATGGGTGTGGGATAGAGATGCTCTATTTCTACACAAACTTGCAAACCAAGACTACAAGACTGAAGGACGACATATGTTTGCCGAGAGGCTTGCGACTTAAGTAGTTCAAGCTCTTGTTCGCACACAAACGTCGTGTGTACCCTCAGTGTCGCACGTGGTATGCAAAACAAGTCATCGGAGGAGACTCGCCGGGAGTGCAATTCAAAAGACACGCCGGCGTGATTTTTTAGGGATCTAAAACCCTACACGCCCAAGAGGGACCCCACCAGGGAGTGCAGTGGCTATGAGCTACCCTAGGTCGACCAATTCGCTGCTAGGGTCCCAAGGTTCACTTTACTATAACAAGAAAAACAACAAAGAGGGGGAAGAAAAAACAAGGGAGATTGAAAAAAAGGTAAAGGCGGATGGATTTCCCCGTATAAGAAAATGAATTAAAATTCCATCCAACAAGTCAAAAACCTAGCCTGACTTGGACCGAAACCCCTTGTTTTCTGATTGTTGGGGAACGTAGTAATAATTCAAAATTTTCCTACGTGTCACCAAGATCAATCTAGGAGATTCTAGCAACGAGAGAGAGAGAGGGAGTGCATCTTAATACCCTTGAAGATCGCTAAGCGGAAGCATTACAAGAACGCGTTGATGGAGTCATACTTGCGGCAGCGAAAGGGTGTAGCTGCCCTCCCACCCCCTCACTATACATAGGGGGGAGGGGAGAGGGGCCGGCCCCTCTAGATGGATCTAGAGGAGGGGGTGGCAGCCAGGGGAAACCCTAGATGGGTTTGGGCTCCCCCACCCCTAGGAAACTTGCCCCTCAAGCCGGGAGGGGCGGCTGCCCTAGGGGTGGCACCCCGACCTCTCTAGGTTATGTGAGATGGGTGGAAGGGGCGCACAACCCCTTAGTGGGCTGGTGTTCCCCCTCCCCTTGGCCCATAAGGCCCCCCAACACTTGTCGGGGCCTCCGAAACTCCTTTCGAAACACTAGTTGTCACCCGGTACCCCCGGAACAATTCTAGACTCCAATACCCTTCGTCCAATATATCGATCTTCACCTTCGGACCATTCTGGAGTTCCTCGTCACGTCTGGATCTCATCCAAGACTCCGAACAACCTTCGGTAACCACATACTATTCCCATTACAACTCTAGCATCATCGAACCTTAAGTGTGTAGACCCTACGGGTTTGGGAACCATGCAGACATGACCGAGACATCTCTCCAGCCAATAACCAACAGCAGGATCTGGATACCCATGTTGGCTCCCACATGATCCACGATGATCTCATCGGATGAACCACGATGTCGGGGATTCAATCAATCCCGTATACAATTCCCTTTGTCCATCGGTATGTTACTTGCTCGAGATTCGATCGTCGTATCCCCATACTTCGTTCAATCTCATTACCGGCAAGTCTCTTTACTCGTTCTATAACGCATGATCCCGTGATTAACTCCTTAGTCACACTTAGTTCATTATGATGATGCATTACCGAGTGGGCCCAGATATACCTCTCCGTCATACGGAGTGACAAATCCCAGTCTCGATTCGTGCCAACCCAACAGACACTTTCGGAGATACCTGTAGTGCACCTTTATAGACACCCAGTTACGTTGTGACGTTTGGTACACCCAAAGCATTCCTACGGTATCCGAGAGTTGCACAATCTCATGGTCTAAGGAAAGATACTTGACACTAGAAAAGCTCTAGCAAACGAACTACACGATCTTGTGCTATGCTTAGGATTGGGTCTTGTCCATCACATCATTCTCATAATGATGTGATCCCGTTATCAATGACATCCAATGTCCATGGTTAGGAAACCATAACCATCTGTTGATCAACGAGCTAGTCAACTAGAGGCTCACTAGGGACATGTTGTGGTCTATGTATTCACACATGTATTATGGTCTCAAGTTAATACAATTATAGCATGAACAATAAACAATTATCATGAACAAGGAAATATAATAATAACCGTTTTATTATTGCCTCTAGGGCATATTTCCAATAGTCTGCCACTTGCACTAGAGTCAATAATCTAGTTCACATCACTATGTGATTGTAATGAATCCAACACCCATGGGGTTTGATCATATCTCGCTTGTGAGGGAGGTTATTAGTCAACGGGTCTGAACCTTTTAGATCCGTGTGTGCCTTACAAATCTCTATGTCATCTTGTAGATGCAGCTACCACGCGCTATTTGGAGCTATTCCAAATAACTGCTCTACTATATGAATCCGGTTTACTACTCAGAGTCATCCAGATTAGTGTCAAAGTTTGCATCGATGTAACCCTTTATGATGAACTCTTTTACCACCTCCATAATCGAGAAAGAATTCCTTAGTCCACTAAGGATAACTTTGACCATTGTCCAGTGATCCATCCCTGGATCACTCTTGTACCCCTTGACTAACTCATGGCAAGGCATAGTTCAGGTGCGGTACACAGCACAACATACTGTAGAGCCTACGCCCAAAGCTAGGGGACAACCTTCGTCCTTTCTCTCTCTTCTGTCGTGGTAGGTCCTGAGTCTTACTCAATACTCACACCTTATAACACAGCCAAGAACTCCTTCTTTGTCGATCTATTTTGAACTCCTTCAAAATCTTGTCATGATATGTATTCATTTGAAAGTACTATCAAGCGACTTTGATCTATCCTTATAGATCTTGATGCTCAATGTTCAAGTAGCTTAATTCCGGTTTCCCATTGAAAAACACCTTTCAAACAACCCTATATGCTTCCCAGAAATTCTACATCATTTCCGATCAACAATATGTCAACAACATATACTCATCAGAAATTCTATAGTGCTCCTACTCACTTCTTTGGAAATACAAATTTCTCATAAACTTTGTATAAACCCAAAATCTTTGATCGTCTCATCAAAGCATATATTCCAACTCCGAGATGCTTACTCCAGTCCTTAGAAGGATTGCTGGAGCTTTGCATACTTTTTAGCATCTTTTAGGATTGACAAAACCTTCTGGTTGTATCACATACAACCTTTCCTCAAGAAATTCGTCGAGGAAACAATGTTTTGACATCCTATCTGCAATATTTGATAAATAATGCAGTAACTGCTAATATAATTCCAACAGACTCTTAGCATCGCTATGACTGAGAAAGTCTTATCATAGTCAACTCCTTGAACTTGTCGGAAAACATCTTAGCGACAAGTCGAGCTTTCTTAATAGTGACACTTACCATCATTGTCTGTCTTCATTTTAAAATCCATCGGTACCCAACAGCCTTACGACCATTCAGTAGTTCTTCCAAAGTCTACACTTTGTTTTCATACATGGATCCTCTCTAGGATTTTATGGCCTCGAGCCATTTGTCAGAATCTGGGCCCGCCATCGCTTCTCCATAGCTCGCAGGTTCATTTTTGTCTAGCAACATGACTTCCAAGACAGGATTACCGTACCACTCTGAAGTAGTCCGTGTCCTTGTCGACCTACGAGGTTTGGTACTGACTTGATCCAAAGTTTCATGATCACTATCATCAGCTTCCACTTCAATTGGTGTAGGCGCCACAGGAACAACTTCTTGTGCCCTGCTACACACTGGTTGAAGTGATGGTTCAATAACCTCATCAAGTATCCACCATCCTCCCACTCACTTCTTTCAAGAGAAACTTTTCCTCGAGAAAGGACCCGTTTCTAGAAACAATCACTTTTGCTTCCGGATCTGAGATAGGAGGTATACCCAACTATTTTGGGTGCCCTATGAAGATGCATTTATCGCTTTGGGTTCGAGCCTATCAGCCTGGAAATTTTCCACATAAGCGTCACAGCCCCAAACTTTTAAGAAACGACAGCTTAGGTTTCTCTAAACCATAGTTCATACGGTGTCATCTCAACGGAATTATGTGGTGCCCTATTTAAATTGAATGCGGTTGTCTCTAATGCCTAACCCATAAACGATAGTGGTAATTTGATAAGAGACATCACGGTATGCCCCATATCCAATAGGGTGCATCTATAATGTTCGGACACACCATCACACTATGGTGTTCCAGGCGGTATTAGTTGTGAAACAATTTCCACAATGTCTTAATTGTATACCAAACTCGTAACTCAGATATTCATCTCCATGATCATATCATAGACATGTTATCCTCTTGTCACGATGATCTTCAACTTCACTCTGAAATTACTTGAACCTTTCAATAATTCAGACTTGTGTTTCATCAAGTAAATATACTCAGCATCTACTAAAATCATCTGTGAAGTAAAAACATAACGATATCCACTACGTGCCTCAACACTCATTGGACTGCACACATCAAAATGTATTACTTCCAACAAGTTGCTTTCTTGTTCCATCTCACTGAAAACGAGGCCTTTCAGTCATCTTTCCCATGTGGTATGATTTGCATGTCTCAAGTGATTCAAAATCAAGTGAGTCCAAATGATCCATATGCATGGAGTTTCTTCATGCGTATATACCAATAGACATGGTTCACATGTCTCAAACTTTTCAAAAAATGAGTGAGTCCAAAGATCCATTAAGATGGAGCTTCTTGATGTGTTTTATACCAATATGACTCAAATGGCAGTGCCACAAGTAGGTGGTACTATCATTACTATCTTATATCTTTTGGCATGAACATGTGTATCACTACGATCGAGATTCAATAAACCATTCATTTTAGGTGCAAGACCATTGAAGGTATTATTCAAATAAACAAAGTAACCATTATTCCCCTTAATGAATAACAGTATTGCGATAAACATCACCAAATAATAATTATTTAGGTTTAACACCTATCCCGATGGTAGAGGGAGCGTGCGATCACTACAAAAAAACACTTCCATGATGATACGTGTTTGTCACAGTAGGTCACGTTTTTTGTCATGCATGTACATCCATGATGATTTTATGACAGAATCAAGATAGTCATACATGTGTTGTCGTAGAAGTGTTCCATGGCATTACCAAAATTATCATCACGGAAGTGTCCACTTTCATGACGATAAATCACGCGTCACAGAAGTGCTTTCGTCAAGGGTGGCCGACATGTGGCATCCACCATAGCGGAACGTCATTAAGCTATCGGGTCCGGTTTTGGATCAGATAACCCGTTAATAGTCCCGACCAATGGGGATTCTCCACGTGTAAAATCATCATTAGCTGGAGGAAACACGTGTCGGCTCACTGTTGGGACAGATGTCATCCACTCATTGGACAGAAGGCGCCTATGATACTCGACACGTGGCACGGCCCAACAAAGACACATTCCTGTGAAAAGGCCGGCCTATTTGACTTGGTCAAAAGGTGGTGGGCCGGCCCATGGAAAGTCTGTTAACGGCATGTTCGCTTATAGCCCATTTACAGCCCGCTAACCCAGGGCCCGTTACGACCTATCTGAATTAGGACCAGTAGCGTCATCTGGGCCGTCCAATATGATTCCATCCCATTTTAACTTCAGGCCCATGTATGGCCCATGACGTCTTTTGGCTCATATGAGGCCCTTTGTAACTCTTGGCACATTAACGGTCTGTGATGAAACTGGCCCGTAATGAATAGTGTATCACTTTATACCCATTAACGGCCCATGATGAAACTGGCTCGTAATGAACAATGTATCACTTTATACCCCATTAATGGCCCGTTATTCCGTTGGGCCGTTTCGAGCCCATGTTATCTTTCGGCCTTCTCAGGGCCCATTTATTCTTGGGCTCATTTCTAGCATTCGGTTACTTATGGCCCGTTACTGCCATTTTCTGCTTGTGGGCCAAATTCAGCCTGTGGTTACAGTCGGCCCGTTTGTGGCCCATTAATACGTTGGGTCGTTTTCATAGCGTCATCAAATATGGCCTATTAACGATGGCCCGTTATGGTCGGCCCATGAACGGATGATTCCAACTCTAGCCCGTTTACAGCCATAATGTGGTCTGTTATTGGCCCATGTTTGGCCAATCGATCATACGGCCCAAATAAGGCCCATTGATGATACGGACCGTAGAAGGCCCATTGTTTCTACGGCCCGTAGAAGGCCCATTGTTTCTACGGCCCGTAGGAGGCCCAGTGTCACTACAGTAAATATGTAGGCCATGGTTGTTTTAAAAAATAGGTTATTACAGCCACTAGCAAACCGCGGAAAAAGAACTGCACTGACTACAAGCAAACAAATAAACAAGACACCAAGGAAATAAATAAGCAGCAAACTTATGCTAGGCTATCACGGCTATTACACATAATACATCCACTGGGCATCAAAGTTCGCCACTAGTGCAAATAAACGTGCCGACAAAAGAATATACAAAACTGAGACCACTTCAGAAGGCACTAGGCTTGGTCAGGTTGGGCCGCCCAAACAGCCAAACAAGCTGATTAGACCTTGGTTGTGTCAACGATAGATGCATCACCCGTAGCTGTATGGCATGATGGTGCGCAAGGCAGTCCTCTAACATCTTCATTACATCTTTGACTTCAAGTCGGAGCTGAGTGAAGCAAGACTTTCTGCTTTAAGTTGAGACTGAAGAAGTCGAACTGATTGAGGCAGCGACTGCACAGAGGTTGTCTCACACCTTCTGGTGAGTAGCTTCAACTCACTGTCTTCATCAAGACCGGACCTTGGGGTCATCTCGCTGTCCTCAAGATGGTTTGGCTCACTATCTTCCCTAAAGTTCTGCCTAGCATAAGAGATATGACTATGAAAGAGAAACAAGGAGACATGTAACAGGTTTCACAATTATATAAGCAAATAAATGGATCTATTTTGCATAAGGAACATGTTTTTACAACTACAATTTAAAACTGGTAGTTGTTGCAAACATCCAATCAGATGTAAACAGGAAAGCAAACAGCAGTGGAGGAAATGATGCCTATCCAAATCTATACTAGAACAAAGTTTGAAGGCTTGAGAAGGATGAACTTACATTACATGTTAACACGGGCTGGACAAAGCCCTTCTCCATGTTGATGGAAGGATAATTCAATAAATTCCCCAAAGAAAATTCTTTATAAGTGTTGCCATTATTCTACATTTTGCAAAGAGTAAATATAGATCAAATAATATTGGAAGAAACAGAGGGTAATGAAGCTCAGGTGCAGACTGACGATACATAATCAAATAGCAATTGATTAAGTACAACATTACAAGGCAAAAGGGAGACAGGTACTAACAAGAGCAATGCATAGCCCAGTATTGTTGTGAGATTGTGTGATCCTTTGAGCAAGGAGATTCATCTGAAATTAGTTTTCATACAAGAGAGAAGGTAAGGCACATGCAGAAATTTAGGAGTTCAAATTTTGAATTGATGTCATAGACAGTACCTGACGCTGGGCTCTCAGCATTAATAGGGGTTTGGCCACTGGAGTAGGGGTAAAGTGTGGTACATTTGGGCCTGTGTTTTCTATGGCTGCTGATCTATCTGATTTAACAGGTATCACTACCTTTTCCAAATACCTAGTTTGTACTCCTTGAGGATCTGCACTCACCCTCTTCCTTTTGGACATCTATTATGAAAGAACAATATTTGACTGGAAAAACATAGTATGACGACACATGGAATATGTACAGAAAATGTATAGGTATGGCATATACTCATATATGATGCTTAAAAACTAAACAGATGGTGTAACAAAGTAAAAGTAATGCAAGAGGTCAGATGCAAAATATGTGCGACCAATACAACCTTGCCAAGTTAGAACAAGCACCTTGATGGGTGAATAAGATAGGCCATCATCCACCATGCCAAGTTTGTTAGCTAGTGGATTGTTCCACAATATTCCTCTCGTGCGCCCATTCTCATATTCATTTTGATAATGTTCAATATCTGACATGCATGAAAAACTAAAAACAAGTGAGATTATCTTTGTAATAGCAGAAGTGATTCTAATCCAATACTGCCTCCCTATAAACCCCTTTGTGCTATCTCTGCAATTCTTTTAAGAGATGCCATGCATGCTGTAATTTGGTGTGTGCATTAATATAATGTGGCCTCCTACTCAAAATATGAGAGCTCCAGAAGTGATGACACTTCGCAGATGACAGCTTCAACATATAGTAAAGAAGAACAAGTCGACATGACCTGACAGATTCAAAATATACAAAGGGAGAACAACTTGACCTGACCAGTCGACCGCAAGAGAAGAGGATCATCTTAAAGAAGAGCAGAAGAGCAAGCAGATTGACGATATTACAAGTCTTTCAATATAATGTCGGTTGGCCACCCATGATGAACCAAAGCGCACAGAGAAATTCTATTCTTTCTGGTCTCTCCATATGTGGCTCACATGCATTTCGAAACTAAAGTAGGAACATTTAGCTGACCAATTAAACATCTCTCAGTTTTACTAATATCAGCAAAATATCATATATGAATTTGTACAACTAAGCTTGTTTAGCTCGATGGGTGGAGTAGTGCTATTACGACACGAACCATGTAGGCTGATCGTGGTCATCATAAAATGGGGAAACCATAAGCATGATGAGTATAGTGTTGATCGTGGCAGTGGGATGGCAGATTTGAAGCTGCAAACCGTGCAAGGGGTAGTTAGCAACCGATGTTTGCTTTGAAATAACAACTAAGATTTGGTATGGACAAGAAAGTATAGTCAACAAGTGACAAAGAAATGCAATTCTACTGTCTTTCTATATGTCGCGACATGCATTTGGAAAGTCAAGTGGGACCTTTAGCTAACCAATTAAATGTGCCTGTTAACTAATATCAGTATCGTATCACAATCATATTTCAACAATTAAGCTTTCGAATTTTAAGTGTTGTGTTGTTTAGCTTGAAGGGTGGAGTAATGCTATTACGACAGAAAGCACCTACGCAGATCATAGTAGAGTAGATAAAAGGGGAAAACCCTAAGAATCAAGAGAAAAATCAGGAAAGTGGAACTAGCTGGACCAGTGGGTGGCACGCATGCTTTTCTAAATGAATATAGGAACATTAGGTGACCAATTAAACGTTCATTGTTTTAGTGATATGAGCATCATATCAGATTCGTATTTCAACACGTAAGATTTGGGTTGAGGTCTTGAGGAGCAGTGCTAGCACGACACGATGCACCTACTATGATGGTAGTGAATATGAAGGTGGGGAACCATAAGCTTTACGAGTATAGTGCATGTGCCATGGCAGATCTAAAGGTGCAAACCGGACAAAGCTACTTCGCAACCAATGCTTGCTTTCAACTAGCCACTACGATTTGGTACAGACAAGAAAAGTATAGTGAACAAATTATGATCTATTTTCCGGGTGAGATCAATAACGTAAGCACATATGGAAAAGTACCACCTCTCTTGCGACGCCGTGTAGGCCTCTGCTAATACATTGAGGGTGCTGCGGGTGCGATGGCTGTCAGCGGCGGGGAAGAAGACTTTAGACGGCAGACGGCCGGGTCGGGGGATAAATCCTGTTGCCGTGGACGACACGTTCGTAGGAGCAGCAATGGCAAGACGTACGACGGCGCCGATGAAGCGAAAGGACGCGATGAAAGGATCCTGGTCCAGCACCGTGGCTGAGAGACGTCCATCTCTTGAAGTGGACGACGGGGTAGGGGTAGCAGCTCCGGCAAGGTGGAGGATGGGGTGGCGGACGGAGGAGGCTGGCCGCCGTGGGGAGGTTGTCGTGGCACCGACGGTGTATGAAGGGGGGAATGGAGGGGAGGGGGATCTCAAACTTTGGGACACGCTTCTCTGAAATGTGGGAAAGTTATGAAGTTATCCCCCGTTTAAAATTTCAGACACCGCGTCGGTTGGGGATAGGACGGTAATCTCGCATCTCCCAAATATTTGCCCGTAACTATTTCGGGTGAGGAGAGGGTGTTTTGCCGCCCACGGTTGGCGCCCATGGTGTATGAACGGGGCTGACAGGTAGGGTGGTTGTGTCACGTCTGAGGGAAGTTACACATCTGCCCCTATTTAAAATATTAGCCTACATCAATTTTGGACGAGGAGAGTTTGTTTTGCCGCCCACCGTGTATGAATGGGGAAATGGAGGGAGAGACACATGTCTTTTGGACGAGCTTGAATCAAATGTGTTTTGCCGCCCACGTTTGGCACCCACCGTGTCTGAATGGGCTCAGAGGCCATCGTGTCACGGCTGATTGAAGTTACTAGTCTACCCCTATTGACAGCAGTGTAAATCCGGTCGATAAGGATCTCAAGTGTCAGGGGTAGACAGTAATTTCCATCTCGCAAACACTTGCTTCGAGCAGCCCACAAATTATAGTGGGTGTTTAGCCGCTTCGTTCAAAACTTGGGAGAATTAGCATTCATGTTTGCCTGGGCCCTGGAAAACTAAATCCAATTTGTATACGATTACGAATATTCACAAATAATTCTACATTTTGTTATTTATTTCTTCAAAACCACAACAAAGATTTTTTTTTCCACCTTTATATATGATTATGATTTAGAAATGCCATGATCTTCGAATTCAGTAGGTTGGATACACTTTGAGTCAAACAGTTATTTCATCCAATACAATATGCTCACACGGAAAACAATTCACCTTATGTCAATCATATAAGTACTGAGATTACCTCTCCTAAAAAATTTGGAGCATTACAACACATGGACAACATAGGGGGTCTTACAACATAATCCATTCAGAGACATGACACAACATGCAAGTACAATAATCTAATGACAATTTCAACTGGTATCTAAAGAAGAACCGGGATTACCCTCGGCGTTAGATAGTAGAAACAGCAGGACCTCCTCCGTCTTCAAATGCAACATTCTTACTTCCTCCAATTCTTGGGTTGCTTGCATAATGTGTGCCGCTAATTCCATAATTTCCAATCTTAAGATAAAGATTACCTCATTCATGGCAGCCACACCATTTCTTTCTGCCTCTAGTAGAGCCTCAAGAACTATAATATCTGTGCTCAGACTGCTCTCCAGCGGTGTTGCCTCTGAACTGCTACCATATGGTAACATGGATGGCGCACTGCTTCCACAAATAGATTCTAGGGTTGTACATTGTGTCCTAGTGTGGACGGCATCCTGAAAGGTTTCCGCTGGACATAAGTAAGAGATAGTTATCGCATGATCCAGGCAGTAAGCTTACATGGTAAATGACATACGAATTATTGCCGAGCATGTCAAGCTATATTTAAAGGGTTCGAAGCAGCATCAGCCGAAAAGAAATTAAAATGGTAAGATGAAACTAGGGATGTAAGTGGAAAATAAACGACATCCGCCAGTCCCATCTAGTTAGTTTTTGCTAGCTCCCTAGTTCATTTTCCTCAAGAAACAAAAACTCTTTTGAACTATCATACCACTAGTGGACTTTAATCGGGATTAAACAGGACCCAGTTGACATCCCTAGTTGAAACGGAGTGTACCACCGCTATATTTAAGTTTCACATGCATCTAAGCAGTTGAAATAATGTGAGAAAGCACTTAACAGTGTGGCCTCATATAAACTACGAAGACATTCTTGTGATGAAGTTCAGAGGAAAAGTGACGGACTCAAATGAACTAGGCATGCATTTCTTTACAATAGTACAACAGGCACTACTGACATATTGGCCAACTCAGGTATAGTGTAACAACAAACAAGCATTTGAATCAAGCAATACAGCAAAGCAAACAACTGAACTATTTGTAATTCTATAGGATTACAGGTTGAGGGCACAAGCCAAGAAAGCAGCCCACTCGGATTACATTTCACCTATACTAAAACACACTGGCTTACCATATGTTGTTGTGAAGCCTCGCTGCTATTGCAATGTTCTTTGAAGATATCGTCAGCATCCCGTGGTTGAAAATCTAGTTGTTGTAGTTTATTTTGCACCCTCTATTTAGGTAAAACTAATTTTAGTTACATTCTCTGGTCTGAATTGATCATCAATGGGACATCTAAACTAATGAAAGAAGGGTGTGTGCATACACGACAATATCTCTACTTCCCTCTATTTTTATGCTTGTTCGAGGTGTCAGCCCCAAAAGAACAAATTTTTTGCTTGATGGGGTTGGCAGCTCCATAATTAATAGAAGCATCAAATTAGTCATGCTACTTGGGAAGATCAAGAACACACAAACAAGTAATGAACAAAGGCTCGGAGCAGTGATGTAATAGCTAGCATCAGAAAATGTAGGGTAAAACGAACAAAAAGCAGCGGAACCACATGCTAGTTTCCTGATGTGTAATTAAGCATAGAGAACATTAAGCAGTCTAATGGAACCAACAGGTGGCATCAGAACAACACCATTATCTTAAATATAGCATTCAAGAAGTAAAATAGTAGGCAGTGATATCTAGGAAGTACAGTAATACTTAGGACAAAACTAAAGCATATTAACTATATGTGCACTGGTATGTAATTTAGCACATGTAAAATGTTCACTGCCAGAAGTATGGCCCTACAGGTGCAAGCACAATAACGTGTCTCATGAAAAACTGAAGGATGCCCTTAAGAAATTCAAAGGTGCGGTGCTTATGCTAAGAAAGTGAACGTAGGCGCCGGCCGTTGGATAATAGTACCTGATTCTCGGCGGCGTATGGGTATCGTTGTCATACTTGATAGCTAAGGATCGTCAATGTTGCTCGTGTTGCCGTTGAGTTTGGGACGGCTGTCACCGTCGTTGACGTGGCTTTGGTGCTACGGTTGTGGCGCCTGTCAACATACAAGAAAGCTCATTTGTGGTAAGTGAACAGTTGCACGATAAAGAGAAAAAACGAAGGAGTACAAATCGAAATAACCTAATGAGGTTGCGGCATCGGTAAAGCAGGGCCGTTGGAGTTGAATATGGCGTCCGTGGAGCGGGTCCGGTGCAGTGGATGAAGGCTTCGGCGGGCGCGTTGTGCAGTGTTGTCAGTGAGGCGGATCTGTTGCAGCGGACGAGGGCTTGTATGAAGTACCAACGAAGGGGTGGACGAGGGAGTCAGTCAAGGGCCCCTACACTATGGTGGACGAGGGAGCTGGCTAAGCAGATCAGGTGCGGTGGACCATGATGGCGGTCAAGGAGATCTGGAATGGTGGACAAGCCAGTCGCTGAAGCGGCTCCGGTGAAGTGGGGAGTTGGCAGTTGGGGGTTCCAAGGTGCGGAAGGCAGATCCGGTGGGGTGTGAGGTCCACCGCTGCGGCGGAGGACTAGATTCGGCGGCTTGCTGTGGTTGGGGGGGGGTCTGGGAGGGGAAGGGGAGGGGCTCTGGGGAATAATGTTGGGGGGCAAAGAGGGGAAAACAATGGAGTTACCAAAGCAGCCCTTTTCGGTTCATGTGGCAGGGGTAAAACAGGAATATCACAGGGCTAAACTTTCGGGCATGAGATATTTCGATGTGAGCGGGAAGTTTGGAAGCTTTTGGCGCCTGAAATTATATTCAGCTCTTGTACGGCCGACTATGATCTTATGGCCGAGAATTTATTTGTTTTGCATGCAAAAAAGTGCAAGTTATGAAAATCAATGTCTCCAACTCAAAACTTAGATTGTCCATTCAATTCAAATATGGATCATTGAGCTACTACAAGAAAATACCATCATACGGTCCAATTCAAATGAATTCCAAGTGTGTTTATCCTAAATATGATGACAAAAGCAAAAAATGTGTATGTGTATGAATAAAGTGGATGGTTATAAAGTTTGAACATGCCCGTATGTGTATATCTCTAGGTTTGATATATGAATTTGAAATCATGAAATCCCGGCTTAAAAATGTACCTCCGTTTAAATGAATTACAAAAGCTAATGATGGAGTCGAATTCCAAAATCCCAATCTTAAGTTTTTAATTTCGATACATCAAGGTATATCACGCATGTTCAAAAGTATCGTTATCTCATAGTTCAAACTATGAAACAAATTGATCAACCATGAGTGCACACACTATTGACCATGTATATCTCAATTACGCTAAAGTCCCTTAAATATAGACACCTCACTCTTTATCTAAAGCCAACCCCCCCCCCCTCTCGTCGCCCACCCACCCACACACACACATAGAGAAGTCGTTCTCTCCCCCAAACACCAACACACGAGCACATTAAGACCCCTCTCTCTTCTAAAGTCTGGACCCCAATATAGGTCTCTATCACTTTGTCTCTCGGGCATGCACACATCTCTTAACCCACTCTCTAGGTCTCCCGGCATCTCTCTTTCCCAAGCACACGCACTATGTAGAGTGTATCTTTTCCCATACACACAAAACTTCGCCCCCAAACGTCTATCTCCCTAGTTATGTGGTTCTCGCACGCTCACCTCACACACCACCCCCACTGCAAACAAGCACACTTTGTCTCCTTGTGCACCACTCTCCTCTTTCTATCTCTCCCACATGCGGACCCACCCCAGCTCCTTCCCTATATACATATATGTCGTGACTCTTTCCATAGCTCCCTAATGTATCATGGTTCTCGATCTCGCACATTTTTCTCTACACCATCTATTCTAGATCTCTCATGAAGTCCTTATCACACACACGATGACTCGCTTCCCTTGCGTCTTCGTACATAGGCCAATTTCGAACAACATCAGCATTGTCTCCCTATCTATACACCATTTATGGACACAAACGACCCCTCTCTCGCCCCCTCTCTTCCTCTCTCTCCGTCGCTAGCTCTCTCTCCCTCTCTCGCTCTCACACCCCTCTCCCACACACACTCGATGTCTCTTCCAAATAGTCTACTCCCCCCCCCCCGCCGCCGCCGCCCGCCCGCACCCATGCTATCCCGCTACTACACATGTCACACCATTCCCCCTTCCCTTATACTAGGTTTACATCATTAGTGGTCTCTCTAGTCCACATACACACACTCCCTCTCACACACAAATGCGCGCACAAACACACACGACACGCACAAACACCCATTTATCTGGATCCTCATCTCTCCCCATGTCCGCATGTGTATCTCACACACTCACTCTCTAATTATGTATATGTGTCTCCACGTTACACAACACAAAGCCCCATGTACATGTCTCTTTCTATCCTCCACACACATAGACACAAAGAATCTGTTATTATTGCCTCAGTCTCTAGACATATCACTCTCTCTCTCTCTCTCTCTCTCTCTCTCGCAAACACGCTCAACAAGGGTTTCCCCATGAATAACTTGTCGTCTATTCATCAACAGTCGTGGCAGTACGGCGAACACGAGACATGAAAAAGAATAAATCTACACGTGCTTAGACCACCTAGTAGGACTACTAGGACTAGAGCAAGCCAAAAAGCGCGCCGCCATCACCCCCTATCGACGAAGGGAAAACCTTTGTTTTACACAGTTGAGAAGTCATTATGCTAAGGCCCCACATGCTGAGGCATTGAATAGAATGTAGATGCTAGTTTACGGAAACAAGTATTGATAATACGTTTGTATCTCCATACTTATATTTCTTCTCTTATAAAAAACCTAGTTGGTGATGATGGTATGCATGCCATCTTGCAATATAGACCGTCCGATCTATATCTGACGGATGGAAATTAAACTAAAAGATACCGGCACCCCTCTCCACATTTGCAGACAAGGCCTTCCCTCATTCATCCTTATCTCCAACAACCTCATTGTTGAGCAATTAAGAAAGGAAGCCTCTGGAACAAGTTGGCCTGGTGGCCACTGCCGGCATCGTCAATCCCCATGCATCCGCTCAGTCTGACCACCAATCACCACCACGCCCCACTCCTCTTCACCTTATCTCCTATTTCTCGAGATATCATTAGTTTTTACACATGGGATTACTCCCGCATGGGTCAATCACAACAAGTGTTTTATAAAAAAATGCATCTTGATGTTCCGTGCAATGCACGGATCTTGCTAGTACTCCTACAGAAGACTAAGTTGGTGATGATGGTGTGTTTGCCATCCGTCGTTTCTGACCATTAGATCTAAATCTAACAACTGTGAGGTAAGTTGTTGCCTTTTCTCACCAACATCCCACTTGTCTACCAATTTGCAGAAAAACCCATAATTAGTATCTTAAAACCAACCACATCCATCCCTGACCGCACCAAAACAGCCCAAGGAATATATTCTAATTGAAACATAATATATCTCTAGTGATATATGTATATCAAAATTAGAGTGTTTTGTATCAAGTTTGTGAATAAGTATTATTCTAATTATGATTCGTTGCAACGCACATGAACATTACTAGTATTTCCAACCATGCAAAAAAATTCCTAGTATTCCATAGTTTCGAGTTTTCCATCAAGATATTAGTCACTCATGGTTGATATTTACTTTCAATCATGTACCCATACGCACTATTTAACTAGCCTTGCTTATTGGCTTCCAAAGCTTAACTTTCACTCCTACTTACAATATGTAGAGTATTTAACAAAAAACTACCACTTTCAACCAGCCCTAGGAAGAATTTGTTGTACAAAAAATAGCAAAAACATACCGAAAATTTCTTAATCCACGCCAAAAACTACTACCTAGTACTCCCTCCGTCCCACAATGTAAGACATTTTTGCAAGCTAGTTTAGCTTGCAAAAAGATCTTATATTATGGGACAGAGGGAGTACCGATTAGGTTCATTTAAACCCATTTATGGAAGGGTTGGCCCACACGTCTGTGCTGACGAGGTAGCTTAAACCAACACATTTTATTTGATCATTGACATGAGGGACCCATATCTGAACTTCTATCTTGTTATTCCCCCTCAAATCATTATTTTTCCTGAACATTACTTCAAACAGTACTGATGTGTGTTCGTCGGTGGCGCCGGTGATGAGCGAGTTGGTCGTCGCTCCGCCGGATGGGCCGGACACCGCGCTGGCCTCCACACGGGTTGCCAGGCTGGCCCGAGTGTGACTCGTGAGTGAGAAAGCCGCTGTGCTAGCCTTCGCTCGAGCCAGATGGCTGGCCTTAGTGCGGCGTGCACGAGCAAGCCGCCACGCTGCCGTGCCAATCTAGCTAGCAAACCTTGCATACAAACAGCTAGACGGAGCTATCATGGATAGCTAGTGCCGCGAGCGCCGAACGGAGCTAGCATCCGGGCTGCCGCAAGATGGGCTCCGCACCACCGGCGGTTTTGACCTCACCTTCTGCTGGGGCGTTAGCTATGTCCCATGGCCGAGGATGACTAGGTGGATGGGCCAGAGGTAGGAGGTCACCCGGGGATTTTTGTGCAGACTGACATGTAGGTCCCACAAGTCATAACGCCCGGTCGAATAGAAGGCGTTGACTTAATGGGCGACATGGGCCCTGTTTGGATACTCTAAGTCAGATGTTAGAGTTAGATTCTAACCCTGAACTGACTCTAACCAAAGTGGTTGGATGGCAGGGTTAGATTGACAACAAATGTATCCAAACAGGGCCATGGGTTGAAACGTGCCTATAACGGCACTTTGTAGAGTAGTCGTTTCTTGGTAGGGCTGGTTGGTAAGAGAATGTACAATGGTTGATAAGGTAGTCTTATCTTAAGTCTGCCACATATGCAAGTGGTAGTAGTTTCTTGGCATTATTAGTGGTTTCTTGCATTATTAGGGGTTTCTTGTAAGGAACAATGTACTACTAGCGACAAAAGGTGATTCTAGCTTGCGTTGTACTCCAACGAGTACTACTAGTGGTCGCGGGAGTGTATACCTCGTTTTGTGGGTTCGATCCCGGCTGAACGCATGGTGGCCTTTTTTAAATAGTAACTTTGCTGTGAGCCAATATTTTACACGGGTAGTTTGAGTTTTGAAGTCAAACGGATGTGCGGCACCACAATCTGGGTGCACTAGATAGCCTAGCCACATGAACAGGTTTTCCTTCCCAGCATCTTGTGGCTCGCGTGCTCGCCCTAGCCGCACCTTTCTTGCAGCTTCCTCATCAGCTAGTAGCATATTTAAACTAGCGCCTCCCAATTAAGCCCAAGGAGCTGGAAAAGCCTGGCGAGGCATTGGGAACTGTGCAATATGGCTCTGTGCATAAAGTGATGTACTACTACTCTATAGCTTGTGGCGTTGCACGCATGGACTTCACACCATTATCAGCTCTACTATAAAAGAAAATCCTCTTGACATGTTTTTTAAAAAGGAGGCAAAAGCTTTGCTTCATCTCATTCATAAAGAAGGAACTACTAACAAAGTTCGACGAGATCCATTGCACCTCCACAAATGGAAGTGAAAAGCCTAGTCTTGCTGTATAAAATAACTCAAATGTTCTGCCCCCGCAGTAACCGTCGCTGGTAAACAGGCTTCTAGTGTGTGCGTGAGAGGAGCGACTGAGTAGGCCAGCTAGGTGAGAGGAGCCGCTGAATAGAGCACCGAGAGTACCCACTAGGCCACTATGCACGTGTACTTTCCCTGCATTGATAGTACAACGATGGTTCTAGAGAACAGTAGTACCCTCCACTTCCAACTGTAGCTCCTTGGCCCTGAGATTCAAGAGTTCAAAATTGGTGCACTATACTAGACTACACTAGAAGTACAGTACATCGCACTACTAGTTGAGAAAGTAGTACTAGTACTGCTACAGTACGAGGACGTACTCCTCCGTCACATAATGTAAGACGTTTTTTGACACTAGTTGGCGTGTACAAAAACTAGCAAAAACATACCCAAAATTTCTTAATCCACGCCAAAAACTACTACCTAGTGCCAAAAATTTCTTACTAGTGCTATTATTTACAATATAATGCAGTCCCATGACGTCCCATAATGCTAGTACTAGTAGTAAATAATAGCCTCACCCCTTCGCTAAGACTTGTCACAGTGGGAGTAACTTCAGCAGTAACATCGAGTCCAACTCAGCAAATTTGCTTATGTGGCAGTGAGTTAATGAGGAGAGACGTAGTTATAGTAACTTAGCTAGTTACTGTAACATCACATGTCCCAATGCAATATGAGTCTATAACCTAATAAATAAAGCTTTGCATGTTACCACACTTATGTTACTACCCACTATGAAGGTAGTAATATAATCTAGGGATATGTGTATGTTACTCACCATTGTGGCTAGAACGATCTACAGTTGGAAGGGACGAGGTCCGGGGTTACTACGCTCATATCTCCTCCTCACTAGTTCCCCTCCCCCCGAAGAGAAGGCAGTTTGTTGCTGCTCCCATGGATTTGCCAGGCGGTTCTCCTCCTCGTCGGGGCTGGGAGACCATGGACGATGATCCTCTGGGAGAAATCGCACGCCGCTCCGACGTCCTCATCGCCGCAAGACTCGGTGCTTCCTGCACCAACTTTTTCAAGACGGTGCTTAAACGGGCTTGGGAAAAGGCCATGCTTGTTGGTCTTCCATGCGTCCTCGAGGAGAAGGTTCTTCTATGGGACAATCCTGAAGGAAATATGCCCTAGAGGCAATAATAAAGTTATTATTTATTTCCTCATATCATGATAAATGTTTATTATTCATGCTAGAATTGAATTAACCGGAAACATGATACATGTGTGAATACATAGACAAACATATAGTCACTAGTATGCCTCTACTTGACTAGCTCATTAATCAAAGATGGTTATGTTTCCTAACCATAGACATGTGTTGTCATTTGATTAATGGGATCACATCATTAGAAGAATGATGTGATTGACATGACCCATTCCGTTAGCCTAGCACTTGATCGTTTAGTATATTGCTATTGCTTTCTTCATGACTTATACATGCGCGTGGGAAATGGTTCCAAAGTCGATGTGATCGCGGTCGGCATGCTACCTCTACATCTACCATCGAGATTAGTTTTAGACCTAAGTAATTGTTATTTGGTGCCAGCGTTAAGCATGAACATTATATCTGGATCTTGTTTGATGCGAGACGGTTATTCATTTAAATCAGAGAATAATGGTTGTTCTATTTATATGAATAATATCTTTTATGGTCATGCACCCTTGAAGAGTGGTCTATTTTTATTGAATCTCGATAGTAGTGATACACATATTCATAGTGTTGAAACCAAAAGATGCAGAGTTAATAATGATAGTGCAACTTATTTGTGGCACTGCCATTTAGGTCATATCGGTGTAAAGCGCATGAAGAAACTCCATACTGATGGGGTTTTGGAATCACTTGATTATGAATCACTTGCTACTTGCGAACCGTGCCTCATGGGCAAGATGACTAAAACGCCGTTCTCCGGAACTATGGAGCGAGCAACTGATTTGTTGGAAATCATACATACTGATGTTTGTGGTCCAATGAATGTTGAGGCTCGCGGCGGATATCGTTATTTTCTCACCTTCACAGATGATTTAAGCAGATATGGGTATATCTACTTGATGAAACACAAGTCTGAAACATTTGAAAAGTTCAAAGAATTTCAGAGTGAAGTAGAAAATCATCATAATAGAAAAATAAAATTTCTACGATCTGATCGTGGAGGAGAATATTTGAGTTACGAGTTTGGTCTACACTTGAAACAACACGGAATAGTTTCACAACTCACGCCACCCGGAACACCACAATGAAATGGTGTGTCCGAACGTCGTAATCGTACTTTACTATATATGGTGCGATCTATGATGTCTCTCACTGATTTACCGCTATCATTTTGGGGTTATGCTTTAGAGACGGCCGCATTCACATTAAATAGTGCACCATCAAAATCCGTTAAGACGACGCCTTATGAACTGTGGTTTGGCAAGAAACCAAAGTTGTCGTTTCTTAAAGTTTGGGGCTGCGATGCTTATGTGAAGAAACTTCAACCAGATAAGCTCGAACCCAAATCAGAGAAATGTGTCTTCATAGGATACCCAAAAGAGACTATTGGGTACACCTTCTATCACAGATCTGAGGGCAAGATTTTCGTTGCTAAAATCGGATCCTTTCTAGAGAAGGAGTTTCTCTCGAAAGAAGTGAGTGGGAGGAAAGTAGAACTTGATGAGATAACTGTATCTACTCCCTTATTGGAAAGTACTTCATCACAAGAACCGATTCCTGTGACAACTACACCAATTAGTGAGGAAGCTAATGATATTGATCATAAAACTTCAGATCAAGTTTCTACTGAACCTCGTAGGTCTACCAGAGTAAGATCCGCACCAGAGTGGTACGGTAATCCAATTTTGGAAGTCATGTTGCTTGACCATGATGAACCTACGAACTATGAGGAAGCGATGATGAGCCCAGATTCCGCAAAATGGCTAGAGGCCATGAAATCTGAGATGGGATCCATGTATGAAAACAAAGTGTGGACTTTGGTTGACTTGCCCGATGATCGGCAAGCAATTGAGAATAAATGGATCTTGAAGAAGAAGACTGACGCTGATGGTAATGTAACTGTCTATAAAGCTCGACTTGTTGCGAAAGGTTTTCGACAAGTTCAAGGAGTTGACTACGATGAGACTTTCTCACCCATAGCGATGCTTAAGTCTGTCCGAATCATGTTAGCTATTGCTGCATTTCATAAATTATGAAATTTGGCAAATGGATGTCAAAACTGCATTCTTGAAATGATTTCTGGAAGAATGGTTGTATATGATGCAGCTAGAAGGTTTTGTAGATCCAAAAGGTGCTAACAAAGTGTGCAAGCTCTAGCGTTCCATTTATGGACTGGTGCAAGCATCTCGGAGTTGGAATAAACGCTTTGATAGTGTGATCAAATCATATGGTTTTATACAGACTTTTGGAGAAGCCTGTATTTACAAGAAAGTGAGTGGGAGCTCTGTAGCATTTCTGATATTATATGTAGATGACATATTATTAATTGGAAATGATATAGAATTTCTGGATAGCATAAAGGGATACTTGAATAAAAGTTTTTCAATGAAAGACCTCGGTGAAGCTGCTTATATATTGGGCATCAAGATCTATAGAGATAGATCAAGACGCTTAATAGGACTTTCACAAAGCACATACCTTGATAAAATTTTGAAAAAGTTCGAAATGGATCAGGCAAAGAAAGGGTTCTTGCCCGTACTACAAGGTGTGAAGTTGAGTCAAACTCAATGCCCGACCACAGCAGAAGATAGAGAGAAAATGAAAGATGTTCCCTATGCTTCAGCCATAGGCTCTATCATGTATGCAATGCTGTGTACCAGACCTGACGTATGCTTAGCAATAAGCTTGGCAGGAAGGTACCAAAGTAATCCAGGAGTGGATCACTGGACAGCGGTCAAGAACATCCTGAAATACCTGAAAAGGACTAAGGATATGTTTCTCGTATATGGAGGTGACAAAGAGCTAGTCGTAAATGGTTACGTCGATGCAAGCTTTGACACTGATCCGGACGATTCTAAATCGCAAACCGGATACGTGTTTTTATTAAACGGTGGAGCTGTAAGTTGGTGCAGTTCTAAACAAAGCATTGTGACGGGATCTACATGTGAAGCGGAGTACATAGCTGCTTCGGAAGCAGCAAACGAAGGAGTCTGGATGAAGGAGTTCATTTCCGATCTAGGTGTCATACCTAGTGCATCGGGACCAATGAAAATCTTCTGTGACAATACTGGTGCAATTGCCTTGACAAAGGAATCCAGATTTCACAAGAGGACCAAGCACATCAAGAGACGCTTCAATTCCATTCAGGACCAAGTCCAAGTGGGAGACATAGAGATTTGCAAGATACATACGGATCTGAATGTTGCAGACCCGTTGACTAAGCCACTCTCACGAGCAAAACATGATCAGCACCAAGACTCCATGGGTGTTAGAATCATTACTATGTAATCTAGATTATTGACTCTAGTGCAAGTGGGAGACTGAAGGAAATATGCCCTAGAGGCAATAATAAAGTTATTATTTATTTCCTCATATCATGATAAATGTTTATTATTCATGCTAGAATTGTATTAACCGGAAACATGATACATGTGTGAATACATAGACAAACATGTAGTCACTAGTATGCCTCTACTTGACTAGCTCATTAATCAAAGATGGTTATGTTTCCTAACCATAGACATGTGTTGTCATTTGATTAATGGGATCACATCATTAGAAGAATGATGTGATTGACATGACCCATTCTGTTAGCCTAGGACTTGATCGTTTAGTATATTGCTATTGCTTTCTTCATGACTTATACATGTTCCTATAACTATGAGAAATATGCAAGTCCCGTTTACTGGAGGAACACTTTGGGTACTACCAAAGGTCACAACGTAACTGGGTGATTATAAAGGAGTACTACAGGTGTCTCCGAAGGTACATGTTGAGTTGGCGTATTTCGAGATTAGGTTTTGTCACTCCGATTGTCGGAGAGGTATCTCTGGGCTATCACACCCTAGCTAGTCATGCATCAGAATGTGTGCATCATGTTTAAAATTCCATTTAATTTGAAATGGGGATTTGTGAAACCCTCAGAATCATTTTTGAAAATGATCCAAATAAAAATTTCTCCAAAAAGGTCCAAGAAAATGCTCATGTTGCTCTCTGAAAATATTGGACAGAGATAAAAATCAAACCAATATTTTTAAGAGCTCATAGGTATTTATTTTGGGCACTTGGAATTAATGCATAAATATTTGCATTGGAAATATATTAGTTATATATATTAATATATGTCCAAATATTATGCCAATTATAAAGGAGCTCTGGAATAATATATCTAGCTCCTGCAAAAATTGGCATAAGGTTATAAAATGATTTAATATTTTATTTAAATCAAAACAAATGTCAGAAATTAGAAAACAGAAATAAATAAAAGGGAGAACCTTACCTGGGCTCCTCCCTGTGCAGCCCAGCCAGCTGGCCGGCCCAGCCCGCCTCCCTCCTCTGTCGTCTTCGTCCTCGACAGAGGGAGGGGAGTGTGGCCGGCGCGCGCGCGCGCCACCGCGCCACGCCACCTGCTCGCCTGCCTGCCTGCCCCTCCCCTCCTCGTCTCGATGCCCCGGACGACGCCACGCCCTCCCCCCTGCTCTCTCTCACTCTCCCTGGGTTCTTCCCCTCCTCTCCCTCGCTCTCTCTCTCACGGCCGAACACCACCATCGCCGCCGTTCGCCATAGCAGCCGTCACCGGCCACCCCTCGCCCCTCCGCTGAGCTCAGGAGCTCCGCCGCGACCCCCTCTTCCTCCCCACAAAGCCAAGCCCCTCGGGAAGCCCTGCATCGCCGCCCACGTCGCCGTTCCCCTCCTCGGCCACCGGAGATCGTCGCCGTCGAATCGAGAGCTACCGGACGTCCCTGAGCCCGCTAATCATCCCTGCAGCTCCGCGGTGAGCCACTGACCCGATTCCCCCTTGCCCCGTCGTCCCTAGCTTCCTGTAGTTGCAGCCCCCTTGAGCTCCGAAGCTCGCCGCCGCCGTGCCTCGTCGCCGCCGTGGCTGGAGCCGTTGTAGCTCGAAGCCGAGCACACCATCGTGCTCCACACCTCACCAGGAGCACGTAGCACGCACCAACGCCTCCCCTAGCGCCCTGCATCGCCTAACCCGCCGTTGGCCGAACTCCGGCCGCCGCTCACGAGCTCGCCGTCGTCGGTACCGGCCACCACAGGCACGGCCACCACCACCGTTCGACGCGCAGGAGCAAGGGCTCTCCAATGAGCCCAAGCACGGCCTCGCCCGTGCCCTGTAGCGCGTTTCCGTGTCGCGCCGCCGTCTCGGGCCTCGCCGGCGTCATGTCGCCGGTGGGTTTGACCCACCTTGACCACGGCAGGACCCCCCCTGTGTCCCTGACAGGTGGGCCCAGCCCTGTTAGCTAATTAGGATTAGCACTAACCGAATTAGTTAAACTAACTACCCCCCCTGACACTGACCAGTGGGCCCCAGCGCCACTAATTCCTAATTAGGATTAAATTAACCCTGTTAAACCCCCCTGTCACTGACGTGTGGATCCCACACGTCAGGTTTGACCCCAGCCAGCCGCAGTTGACCACTGACGTCATGCTGGCGCAATATTTATATTTCTGGATTTAATTTAAATCAGGAAATTCCAGAATATTATTTAAACTTCAAAAATTCATAACTTTTATTCTGTAACTCCAAATCAGACAAATTATATATGAAAAATGATCAGAAAAATCCAATCTATCCATCTGTACTATTTTCATGCATGATCAAACAAGTTAAATTGATGTTTTAAGCAGAATAAGGAAAAGCACTTTAAAAGGCCATGTTTGAGTTTGAAATTTGAATCTTTGATTCAAATTTGTTCAAACCCTTCTGGTTTTAGTTGCATTAGCCCAACACACTCATATTGCCATGTTTCATGCATGCATAATATTGTTGCACATTGTTTGGTGATGGTTGTGTATCGGTGTCCTTTACGACAGGTTCTGCCTCCGAGGAGTACCGTGATTACCCTAACGAAGAACAGTATCAGTGCATCGAACCATCAGTCAAGCAACCAACCATTTGATCATATCGATACAATCCCATGTTCTCGCTCCTGCTCTCTTTTACTGCATTAAGACAACGCGTTTCAAACTGTTGTGTGCTACGATAGTTGAACCCATTTCCTCTGCATGACCTGTCATTGCCACAGTAACTAGATGAAACCCCCTAGCATGTGTAGGAGTTGTACGAGCCATATGTATGTGTTGTTCCTACCTTGCTATGCCTGCTATGCTTAGAGTCGTGTCAGGTCTGGTTCATCTGGGTGATGGGCTAGAGTGAAATGATTATGTCGGTAATGAGAGTGGTGGTGAACACGATTTGGTAAAGGTATCGATGAGAGGCCATGTAGGAGTACATGGTGGGTTGTTTCATTGAAGCCGACCTTAAGCACTAAGATCTGTATGTGTGATTTAAGATATAGCTACTACCATGCATTGGGCCCTGAAATATGACCCCGCTCGACTTCTTATTCACCCTAGCTCTCTGTCCAGGAGTTGCAAGTAGTTTCTGGTGTTTGTAGCCTACTGGAGGCCGTGGACAGCGCTGACCATAGGGGTGGGCTGTGATGCGGTAGGTACGTGGCACGGTGTAGCGAATACCCGTTAGGTATCTCGGGAACCCTGTTCACATCGTTCGGGGCCGTATGGGAAACCTCGGCCGGACTCCCTGCGGATGGAACCTGGATAGGCGATAAACCTGGACTAGAGGCTTAAGTGTTTAGGTAGGTCGTGGTCTACACCCACGTCGGCTTTCGCTTGAAGTCTGTCGAGCACATGTCGTGTGCAGACGCTAAGTGGTGGAAACATGTATGAAGAAGTACACCCCTGCAGGGTTAACATGATCTATTCGAATAGCCGCGTCCGCGGTAAAGGACTACTTGGTTGCCTATACAGTTCATAGACAAGTAAATGGAAACTACTAAAAGCCTCAAGATAAGTGTGAGTGCCGAGGATGGCTCTTCCGTAGGAAGACGGAGGCGGATCCTCGGTAGTGTATTGAATTGGTGAGTAGTGGACTCGTGTGCGCAAAACCATTTCAAGTTGAAGTATCGTAGAATAGTCTAGCCAAGAGTCAAAGCTGGCTTGCTGCAATAAGTCCACCAACCCTTCTTGATAATATGCATGTACGTAGGATCTGATGTAAGTCTTGCTGAGTACCTTTGTACTCATGTTGCTATAATTTACATTTTTACAGAAGACGCTGCAACCCCTTCTGATGGGTTCTATGTAGACGTTGACATCAACGAGTAGGCTAAAGGCCCAGGTGGTGATCCTGAGCTTGTGAAGGACCACGTAGTATAGCTAGGCTTTCCAAGCCTCTTTTATTTTACTAGTTGTCTGTACTCAGACAATGTACTTCCGCTGCTGGTTTGTATGACTGTATGACTTGTATGTTGGGTCGTGAGACCCGTACCTTTGTGTATGTTATGTATGGCTCCCTAAGCCTTAAATAAAGTACTTGTGTCGTAGAGTCATGTTGTGATGCTTCGTTGTATTTGCACATATCGAGCATATTGTGTGTATGATTGAAATGCTTGGTATGTGTGGGATCTGACTATCTAGTTGTTTATCTTTAGTAGCCTCTCTTACCGGGAAATGTCTCCTAGTGTTACCGCTGAGCCATGGTAGCTTGCTACTGCTCTGGAACACTTAGGCTGGCCGGCATGTGTCCTTCTTCGTTCCTGTGTCTGTCCCTTCGGGGAAATGTCACGCTTTGAGTACCGGAGTCCTGTTAGCCCGCTACAGCCCGGTATACCGGAGTCCTGCTAGCCCAGTGCTACAGCCCGGACCCACTTGCTGATGACCGACACGTTCGAAGCTGGGTCATGGATGCCTGTCCCTGTAAGTCTGTGCCACTTTGGGTTTACGACTAGTCATGTCAGCCCGGGCTCCTTATCATATGGATGCTAGCGACACTATCATATACGTGAGCCAAAAGGCGCAAACGGTCCCGGGCAAAGGTAAGGCGACACCCGTGGGGATACCGTGCGTGAGGCCGCAAAGTGATATGAGGTGTTACCAGCTAGATCGATGTGACATCGAGTCGGGGTCCTGACAGCGTTGGCATCAGAGCCGGACTGCCTGTAGGTTCTCCAAGCCAAACTGGTCGATGTTGAGTCTAGAAATTCTTTAGTTATATGTAGGGGAATTGTTTGTGGGTTGGAACGTAAGGCTCTTTTTACTCCTTTATCTTATGCCATTCTGATCTGAGTCAGTCCATTCTTCCACCGGGGGTTAAGGAATTAGGATCTATTCTCTCTATCAGGATCACGTGTTACTAATCAGTAGTACCTTATAGGTTTGATGGATACAAGCCTAGTTCAGTTCTTCTACCATATTATGTTGTTAGGATGGTCTCAGAACTTTGATATGATGATGTTGAGTGTGTACGAAATCCTTTGTCAAGTGTCTTAAAATCCTTCTTGAGCATTTACAGCTGTTATGCTGCCGAAATTTTGCTAGAAATTCTAATGCCTTTGCATTATGATTGTGCTTTCAGATGGCCACTCGCGACCTCAATCAAGTGGTTCGCCTGACTCGATGCCTAGATGTACCCGGCCATACTGCTAAGTTGGTCAGGGTAATGACTGAGGCTGGATACCGCTGGTATCCTGAGTACACGGTCGAAGAGCAATTCCGAGACTTTAATCAAAGCCAGTATCTCTGCACTGTCAGGATATTTCCATCTTATCCTGGATCCACCGAGCCCCTTCACTGCTCCTATGGACTCGGGGTTACTATTGAGATGGCTGTGCAGGACGCCGCCTACTCTATGATGACCATCATGCGAGTCAGATCTGGACTATTTCGGGACTCTGATTTCCGGTATATGCCAGGATCACTTCCGGGAGCACAAGGGTATCTCCAGGCTATCTATGCTGACCCCACCTAGGAGGATTCACGGACTCGCACCACTGCTGAGATGCTCGAGGATAAGGACCGTGAAAATCGGGCCTTGAGGTTAGAGCTTTTCAATACCTGTGCTGACCACTGGGCCACTTTGACTCGGTTCGCACCGGCGGTGCAAGCTGGATTTTCAGATATGCGCGATCTCTATCCTGTGTGATTTGCTCTGCCAGACGTGATGGGTTGGCGTGATGTAGGAGGCATCACCCCACCTCGCGGTCCCCGCAGGCCATCGTCTGTTGGTCCAAGGCCTCATCCTAGCCCCTATGGTCCACAAGCTCCGCGAGATCGTCTGTTTCCTGATGATCATGTTGAGCTTCCAGGCTATGGAGGTGACTTCTATGAGGACTACTACGGATCGGTCTGAGTTAGTGGTAGTATCACTAGTTTGCACTAGATGTGTCGTCTATCGTCCCGCGTGACTCGTGGGATATGACCTAGTTTGTACTCTTTCCGGAGGTGTAGAAAAATAATGTATAGGAGCTTGGAATGCCTCCGATGAGATGTAATCCTCTTTTCACCGTAATAGTACTTTGTTTGGTCTTGTACTAAACCCTGTATGGTGTGTATGACGATGGAATAAAGAAGCAGTTTCTGTATTTACCATGTCATACGGATGATCATCTTGCATTTCGAGTTATTCCTTACATTTTATATCCTATGTCAGAATTTTATCATCCTGACTAAATCATTGTCTTGTTTACCTAGGATGGTCAACACGCGCACTAACCCTGCTCCTCAAGAGCAGGCCGAAGGCAGTGAAGTCAGGGATGCAAATCTGCCTCATCCTCCTTCCCTAGCCGAGGTTATGATGGAAGCTGAGAGAAACAAGCGGGAGACCAACCGTTTGTTGGAGCGTATTGAACAGAACACAGCACACCATCAGAGGACTAACGTGGTGTCACTCAGTGATTTTATCAAATTACATCCACCCACGTTCCACCACTTCGTCGAGCCTCTCGACGCTGATGACTGGCTTCGCAGTATCTCTCACAAACTGCGTTCCGCGCTGGTAGCGGAGGCTGACAAGGTCACCTTTGCTGCATATCATCTTGGAGGCCCCGCCAGTCTATGGTGGGAGAATTATGGAGCTATGCGCCCAGCAGGCCATGTCACTACTTGGGCTGAATTCAGCGAGGCTTTCCGTGAACATCACATTCCGGAGGGTCTCATGGACCGTAAACGTGAGGAATTTTGCAGTTTCACCCAAGGACGACTCTCTGTGGATGTTTACAGCAGGGAGTTTGGTAACCTCGCACGATATGCAACCGAGGAAGTTTCTACTGACGCCAAGAAACAGGCAAGGTTCCGTAAGGGACTTAGTCCTGAGCTTCGTCGTGACCTCCGTCTGCATGAGTGCACATCGTTTCAGAAACTTGTCAACAAAGCCATCAGTGCTGAAACTGGTCAGACTGACTATGACGCAACACGCAAGCATGGCCGTGACATGGGTTCCTCATCCGGTGCTGGTCCTCAGAAGCGCCGCGTGTGGGTGCCCAACACCGCCCTGCCACCCAGGTTCACACCGAGGCCATCTTTCCAAGCGCCTCGCCCTGTTCAACAGTCTGCACCGGCCAAGCCCTATGGGGGTCCAGCCAACAATGCTCCTCCACGTACCAGTTCCGTGACTTGTTTCAAGTGCGGGGAATCTGGCCACTATATGCGTGAGTGTCCCCAGACCAACCCCAACCAGTCTGCTAAAGCTGTTGGCCGTGGCAAGCCGACAGGGAAAGTGTTCCACGCCAAGCCGGTCACCGCCTCACGTGGCCATGTCAACTGTATCTCTGCCGAAGAAGCTCAAGAGGATCCCAACGTCGTTCTCGGTACGCTTCTTGTTAATTGCCACCCGGCATCTGTTCTTTTCGATACAGGAGCCTCTCATTCTTTTATATCCGAAAATTATGCTCGTTTGCATAACGTCGCATTCGGTGATATGCCAACCTCTATGGTAATTCAAACTCCGGGATCCAAATGGCAAACTTCTAGAGTAAGCCATGGAAATGAAATCCAAGTCGACAGACTTGTTTTCCTCGCATCTTTGATAGCCCTTAAATCTTCAGATATTAATATCATTCTGGGTATGGACTGGATGTCGGCTCATCATGCCCAAATTGATTGCTTCTCTAGGACTGTTCAACTCACCCATCCTTCGGGGAAGATAGTCAATGTCTTGACCCAAATAGCCAAGCGACAATTATATTCTCTTAACGCTAGCCCTTTGCCAGACCTTGAGGACATTCCGATAGTCCGTGACTTCCCGGATGTCTTCCCAGAGGAATTGCCAGGTGTTCCACCTGACAGGGATGTTGAGTTCGTAATAGACCTCATTCCAGGAACCGTTCCGATTGCTAGAAGACCTTATAAGATGGCACCCCTAGAACTAGCCGAGCTTAAGAAACAACTCGATGAGTCCTTGAAAAAGGGTTTCATCCGCCCTAGTTCATCTCCGTGGGCTTGCCCCGTCCTATTCGTCAAGAAGAAGGATGGTACGGACCGGATGGTTGTAGATTACCGACCTGTCAATTTGGTCACAATCAAGAACAAATATCCACTTCCCAGGATCAACGGCTTGTAGGATCAGCTCGCTGGATCCTCAGTCTTCTCCAAGATGGATTTGAGGTTGGGCTACCATCAAATCAAAATCAGAAACGGGGACATTCCTAAAACGGCCTTTGTTACTCGTTATGGCCAATACTAGTACACCGTCATGTCCTTCGGCTTAACCAACGCTCCAGCCACCTTCTCTCGGTTAATGAACTCAATCTTCATGGAGTATTTGGATAAATTCGTCGTGGTTTACCTCGATGATATACTCATCTACTCCAAGAACGAGGAAGAACATGCCGAACATCTAAGGCTAGTGTTGAAGAAACTTCGAGAGCATCGCCTTTATGCCAAATTTTCTAAATGTGAATTCTGGTTGTCAGAAGTGACCTATCTGGGTCATGTAATATCTGGTAAAGGTATTGCTGTTAACCCTGAGCGAGTTCAAGCCGTCCTTAATTGGACTCCACCTGAGTCGGTCAAGCAAGTTCGGAGTTTTCTGGGCTTAGCGAGCTATTGTCGTCGCTTTGTCAAGAACTTCTCCAAGGTTGCTAAACCTCTAACCGAACTCCTCAAGAAAGATAAGAAGTTCGAGTGGACTCCACAATGTGAGCACAGCTTTCAGGAACTGAAAAGACGCCTGACCTCTGCTCCCGTACTGGTACCGCCAGACTTCTCCAAGGACTTTGTTATCTACTGCGACGCCTCGCGACAAGGACTAGGTTGCATTCTCATGCAAGATCGACACGTAATTGCTTACGCTTCACGGCAATTACACCCACATGAGGAGAATTATCCTACTCATGATCTAGAGCTTGCAGCCGTAGTCTATGCACTTAAGACCTGGCGACATTACCTCCTCGGTAATCGTTGTGAAATATTCACTGATCACCAAAGTCTGAAGTACATCTTCACCCAACCGGATCTGAATCTCAGGCAAAGACGTTGTGTTGAGTTGATCACAGACTTCGACTTAGGAATAACCTACACCCCAGGGAAAGCCAACGTCATGGCTGATGCGCTAAGTCGTAAATCTTATTGTAACAACCTGATGTTACAACAAAGTCAACCACTTCTCCATGAGGAATTTCGGGAGCTTAACCTTCACATTGTACCTCAAGGTTTTCTTTCCACCTTGGTAGCAAAACCTACTCTTACGGATCAAATCATCGCTGCCCAAAAGCGAGATAAGGGAATATCTAAAATCAAAGAGAACATTGCTAGCGGAGGTGCTAGTTGTTTCTCCACAAATGATCATGGTGTTGTGTACTTTGAGAACCGTCTAGTGGTTCCCAAGAACCAGCATCTACGGCAGTTGATCCTTAAGGAGGCTCATGAATCTCCTCTCACCATTCATCCCGGTAGTACTAAGATGTATCAGGACCTACGCCAGAGGTTCTGGTGGACTAGGATGAAGAGAGAAATTGCTCAGTATATAGCTAATTGCGACGTCTGTCATCGTGTAAAAGCAGAGCATCAACGGCCTGCTGGCACCCTTCAACCCTTAGCTATTCCTGAATGGAAATGGGATAAAATTGGTATGGATTTCATTACCGGTTTTCCCAGGA
Source organism: Triticum aestivum (assembly GCF_018294505.1). Lineage (NCBI taxonomy): Eukaryota > Viridiplantae > Streptophyta > Magnoliopsida > Poales > Poaceae > Triticum > Triticum aestivum. The sequence goes on from NC_057798.1 coordinate 628,212,104, forward strand.
CCAAGAGAGGGAATAATGCTATTTTCGTCATGGTCGGTCGTCTTTCCAAAGTAGCCCATTTCTTACCTGTTCGTGAGAGTATAACCGCTAGCCAGCTGGCAGACTTATACATCTCCCGAATAGTGTCCCTCCATGGTGTTCCTTTGGAAATTAACTCGGATCGAGGAAGTCTTTTCACCTCTCGATTTTGGGAAAGTTTCCAAAATGCTATGGGAACCCGTCTCTCCTTTAGCACCGCTTTCCACCCTCAGTTGAGTGGTCAAGTGGAACGCGTCAACCAGATTCTAGAAGACATGCTTCGAGCCTCTGTTATCTCATTCGGAATGGACTGGGAGAAGTGCCTTCCATTTGCCGAATTCGCTTACAACAACAGCTATCAATCTAGCTTGGGTAAAGCCCCTTTTGAAGTTCTCTATGGACGACGGTGTCGAACACCCCTTAACTGGTCAGAGACCGGGGAAAGACAATTCTTTGGCCTGGATATGATTCAGGAAGCAGAAGAACAAGTTCGTATCGTTCGTGAAAAGTTGAAAAAAGCCCAATCTCGTCAAAAGAGTCAATATGACCGAAAACATAAGGCTATGACTTTCGAGGTTGACGAGAAGGCTTATCTTCGGGTCACCCCTCTGAAGGGAACCCATCGTTTCGGTATCAAAGGCAAATTGGCTCCTTGTTACATTGGACCTTTTCGCATTCTCGCCAAACGAGGAGAAGTTGCCTACCAGTTGGAACTACCTCCGCACCTCTCCAGAGTCCACGATGTCTTCCACGTTTCTCAACTCAGGCGTTGCTTCTCGGATCCTATCCGTGGAGTGGACCACGAAACGCTTGATCTCCAAGATAATCTTACATATCAAGAGTACCCCATTCGTATCCTCGATCAGGCCGAACGTACCACCCGACGTCATAATATCAAGTTTCTCAAAGTTCAATGGTCGCACCATTCTGAGGATGAAGCAACTTGGGAAAGGGAGGATCGTCTTCGACTTGAGTATCCCGCCTTCTTCCCGGAGGAACCCAAATCTCGGGACGAGATTCTTTTGAGTGGGGGTGAGTTGTCACACCCTAGCTAGTCATGCATCAGAATGTGTGCATCATGTTTAAAATTCCATTTAATTTGAAATGGGGATTTGTGAAACCCTCAGAATCATTTTTGAAAATGATCCAAATAAAAATTTCTCCAAAAAGGTCCAAGAAAATGCTCATGTTGCTCTCTGAAAATATTGGACAGAGATAAAAATCAAACCAATATTTTTAAGAGCTCATAGGTATTTATTTTGGGCACTTGGAATTAATGCATAAATATTTGCATTGGAAATATATTAGTTATATATATTAATATATGTCCAAATATTATGCCAATTATAAAGGAGCTCTGGAATAATATATCTAGCTCCTGCAAAAATTGGCATAAGGTTATAAAATGATTTAATATTTTATTTAAATCAAAACAAATGTCAGAAATTAGAAAACAGAAATAAATAAAAGGGAGAACCTTACCTGGGCTCCTCCCTGTGCAGCCCAGCCAGCTGACCGGCCCAACCAGCAGGCGGCCCAGCCCGCCTCCCTCCTCTGTCGTCTTCGTCCTCGACAGAGGGAGGGGAGTGTGGCCGGCGCGCGCGCGCGCCACCGCGCCACGCCACCTGCTCGCCTGCCTGCCTGCCCCTCCCCTCCTCGTCTCGATGCCCCGGATGACGCCACGCCCTCCCCCATGCTCTCTCTCACTCTCCCTCGGTTCTTCCCCTCCTCTCCCTCGCTCTCTCTCTCACGGCCGAACACCACCATCGCCGCCGTTCGCCATAGCAGCCGTCACCGGCCACCCCTCGCCCCTCCGCTGAGCTCAGGAGCTCCGCCGCGACCCCCTCTTCCTCCCCACCAAGCCAAGCCCCTCGGGAAGCCCTGCATCGCCGCCCACGTCGCCGTTCCCCTCCTCGGCCACCGGAGATCGTCGCCGTCGAATCGAGAGCTACCGGACGTCCCCGAGCCCGCTAACCATCCCTGCAGCTCCGCGGTGAGCCACTGACCCGATTCCCCCTTGCCCCGTCGTCCCTAGCTTCGTGTAGTTGCCGCCCCCTTGAGCTCCGAAGCTCGCCGCCGCCGTGCCTCGTCGCCGCCGTGGCTGGAGCCGTTGTAGCTCGAAGCCGAGCACACCATCGTGCTCCACACCTCACCAGGAGCACGTAGCACGCACCAACGCCTCCCCTAGCGCCCTGCATCGCCTAACCCGCCGTTGGCCGAACTCCGGCCGCCGCTCACGAGCTCGCCGTCGTCGGTACCGGCCACCACCACCGTTCGACGCGCGGGAGCAAGGGCTCTCCAACGAGCCCAAGCACGGCCTCGCCCGTGCCCTGTAGCGCGTTTCCGTATCGCGCCGCCGTCTCGGGCCTCGCCGGCGTCATGTCGCCGGTGGGTTTGACCCACCTTGACCACGGCAGGACCCCCCCTGTGTCCCTGACAGGTGGGCCCAGCCCTGTTAGCTAATTAGGATTAGCACTAACCGAATTAGTTAAACTAACTACCCCCCCTGACACTGACCAGTGGGCCCCAGCGCCACTAATTCCTAATTAGGATTAAATTAACCCTGTTAAACCCCCCTGTCACTGACGTGTGGATCCCACACGTCAGGTTTGACCCCAGCCAGCCGCAGTTGACCACTGACGTCATGCTGACGTCATGCTGGCGCAATATTTATATTTCTGGATTTAATTTAAATCAGGAAATTCCAGAATATTATTTAAACTTCAAAAATTCATAACTTTTATTCTGTAACTCCAAATCAGACAAATTATATATGAAAAATGATCAGAAAAATCCAATCTATCCATCTGTACTATTTTCATGCATGATCAAACAAGTTAAATTGATGTTTTAAGCAGAATAAGGAAAAGCACTTTAAAAGGCCATGTTTGAGTTTGAAATTTGAATCTTTGATTCAAATTTGTTCAAACCCTTCTGGTTTTAGTTGCATTAGCCCAACACACTCATATTGCCATGTTTCATGCATGCATCATATTGTTGCACATTGTTTGGTGATGGTTGTGTATCGGTGTCCTTTACGACAGGTTCTGCCTCCGAGGAGTACCGTGATTACCCTAACGAAGAACCGTATCAGTGCATCGAACCATCAGGCAAGCAACCAACCATTTGATCATATCGATACAATCCCATGTTCTCGCTCCTGCTCTCTTTTACTGCATTAAGACAACGCGTTTCAAACTGCTGTGTGCTACGGTAGTTGAACCCATTTCCTCTGCATGACCTGTCATTGCCACAGTAACTAGATGAAACCCCCTAGCATGTGTAGGAGTTGTATGAGCCATATGTATGTGTTGTTCCTACCTTGCTATGCCTGCTATGCTTAGAGTCGTGTCAGGTCTGGTTCATCTGGGTGATGGGCTAGAGTGAAATGATTATGTCGGTAATGAGAGTGGTGGTGAACACGATTTGGTAAAGGTATCGATGAGAGGCCATGTAGGAGTACATGGTGGGTTGTTTCATTGAAGCCGACCTTAAGCACTGAGATCTGTATGTGTGATTTAAGATACAGCTACTACCATGCATTGGGCCCTGAAATATGACCCCGCTCGACTTCTTATTCACCCTAGCTCTCTGTCCAGGAGTTGCAAGTAGTTTCTGGTGTTTGTAGCCTACTGGAGGCCATGGACAGCGCTGACCGTAGGGGTGGGCTGTTATGCGGTAGGTACGTGGCACGGTGTACCGAATACCCGTTAGGTATCTCGGGAACCCTGTTCACATCCTTCGGGGCCGTATGAGAAACCTCGGTCGGACTCCCTGCGGATGGAACCTGGATAGGCGATAAACCTGGACTAGAGGCTTAAGTGTTTAGGTAGGTCGTGGTCTACACCCACGTCGGCTTTCGCTTGAAGTCTGTCGAGCACATGTCGTGTGCAGACGCTAAGTGGTGGAAACATGTATGAAGAAGTACACCCCTGCAGGGTTAACATGATCTATTCGAATAGCCGCGTCCGCGGTAAAGGACTACTTGGTTGCCTATACAGTTCATAGACAAGTAAATGGAAACTACTAAAAGCCTCAAGATAAGTGTGAGTGCCGAGGATGGCTCTTCCGTAGGAAGACGGAGGCGGATCCTCGGTAGTGTATTGAATTGGTGAGTAGTGGACTCGTGTGCGCAAAACCATTTCAAGTTGAAGTATCGTAGAATAGTCTAGCCAAGAGTCAAAGCTGGCTTGCTGCAATAACTCCACCAACCCTTCTTGATAATATGCATGTACGTAGGATCTGATGTAAGTCTTGCTGAGTACCTTTGTACTCATGTTGCTATAATTTACATTTTTACAGAAGACGCTGCAACCCCTTCTGATGGGTTCTATGTAGACGTTGACATCAACGAGTAGGCTAAAGGCCCAGGTGGTGATCCTGAGCTTGTGAAGGACCACGTAGTATAGCTAGGCTTTCCAAGCCTCTTTTATTTTACTAGTTGTCTGTACTCAGACAATGTACTTCCGCTGCTGGTTTGTATGACTGTATGACTTGTATGTTGGGTCGTGAGACCCGTACCTTTGTGTATGTTATGTATGGCTCCCTAAGCCTTAAATAAAGTACTTGTGGCGTAGAGTCATGTTGTGATGCTTCGTTGTATTTGCACATATCGAGCATATTGTGTGTATGATTGAAATGCTTGGTATGTGTGGGATCTGACTACCTAGTTGTTTATCTTTAGTAGCCTCTCTTACCGGGAAATGTCTCCTAGTGTTACCGCTGAGCCATGGTAGCTTGCTACTGCTCTGGAACACTTAGGCTGGCCGGCATGTGTCCTTCTTCGTTCCTCTGTCTGTCCCTTCGGGGAAATGTCACGCTTTGAGTACCGGAGTCCTGTTAGCCCGCTACAGCCCGGTTTACCGGAGTCCTGCTAGCCCAGTGCTACAGCCCGGACCCACTTGCTGATGACCGACACGTTTGAAGCTGGGTCATGGATGCCTGTCCCTGTAACTCTGTGCCACTTTGGGTTTACGACTAGTCATGTCAGCCCGGGCTCCTTATCATATGGATGCTAGCGACACTATCATATACGTGAGCCAAAAGGCGCAAACGGTCCCGGGCAAAGGTAAGGCGACACCCGTGGGGATACCGTGCGTGAGGCCGCAAAGTGATATGAGGTGTTACCAGCTAGATCGATGTGACATCGAGTCGGGGTCCTGACAGCGTTGGCATTAGAGCCGGACTGCCTGTAGGTTCTCCAAGCCAAACTGGTCGATGTTGAGTCTAGAAATTCTTTAGTTATATGTAGGGGAATTGTTTGTGGGTTGGAACGTAAGGCTCTTTTTACTCCTTTATCTTATGCCATTCTGATCTGAGTCAGTCCATTCTTCCACCGGGGGTTAAGGAATTAGGATCTATTCTCTCTATCAGGATCACGTGTTACTAATCAGTAGTACCTTATAGGTTTGATGGATACAAGCCTAGTTCAGTTCTTCTACCATATTATGTTGTTAGGATGGTCTCAGAACTTTGATATGATGATGTTGAGTGTGTACGAAATCCTTTGTCAAGTGTCTTAAAATCCTTCTTGAGCATTTACAGCTGTTATGCTGCCGAAATTTTGCTAGAAATTCTAATGCCTTTGCATTATGATTGTGCTTTCAGATGGCCACTCGCGACCTCAATCAAGTGGTTCTCCTGACTCGATGCCTAGATGTACCCGGCCATACTGCCAAGTTGGTCAGGGTAATGACTGAGGCTGGATACCGCTGGTATCCTGAGTACACGGTCGAAGAGCAATTCCGAGACTTTAATCAAAGCCAGTATCTCTGCACTGTCAGGATATTTCCATCTTATCCTGGATCCACCGAGCCCCTTCACTGCTCCTATGGACTCGGGGTTACTATTGAGATGGCTGTGCAGGATGCCGCCTACTCTATGATGACCATCATGCGAGTCAGATCTGGACTATTTCGGGACTCTGATTTCCGGTATATGCCAGGATCACTTCCGGGAGCACAAGGGTATCTCCAGGCTATCTATGCTGACCCCACCCAGGAGGATTCACGGACTCGCACCACTGCTAAGATGCTCGAGGATAAGGACCGTGAAAATTGGGCCTTGAGGTTAGAGCTTTTCAATACCCGTGCTGACCACTGGGCCACTTTGACTCGGTTCGCACCGGCGGTGCAAGCTGGATTTTCAGATATGCGCGATCTCTATCCTGTGAGATCTGCTCTGCCAGACGTGATGGGTTGGCGTGATGTAGGAGGCATCACCCCACCTCACGGTCCCCGCAGGCCACCGTCTGTTGGTCCAAGGCCTCATCCTAGCCCCTATGGTCCACAAGCTCCGCGAGATCGTCTGTTTCCGGATGATCATGTTGAGCTTCCAGGCTATGGAGGTGACTTCTACGAGGACTACTACGGATCGGTCTGAGTTAGTGGTAGTATCACTAGTTCGCACTAGCTGTGTCGCCTATCGTCCCGCGTGACTCGTGGGATATGACCTAGTTTGTACTCTTTCCGGAGGTGTAGAAAAATAATGTATAGGAGCTTGGAATGCCTCCAATGAGATGTAATCCTCTTTTCACCGTAATAGTACTTTGTTTGGTCTTGTACTAAACCCTGTATGGTGTGTATGACGATGGAATAAAGAAGCAGTTTCTGTATTTACCATGTCATACGGATGATCATCTTGCATTTCGAGTTATTCCTTACATTTTATATCCTATGTCGGAATTTTATCATCCTGACTAAATCATTGTCTTGTTTACCTAGGATGGTCAACACGCGCACTAACCCTGCTCCTCAAGAGCAGGCCGAAGGCAGTGAAGTCAGGGATGCAAATCTGCCTCATCCTCCTTCCCTAGCCGAGGTTATGATGGAAGCTGAGAGAAACAAGCGGGAGACCAACCGTTTGTTGGAGCGTATTGAACAGAACACAGCACACCATCAGAGGACTAACGTGGTGTCACTCAGTGATTTTATCAAATTACATCCACCCACGTTCCACCACTCCG